>NW_004955440.1:7419808-7486452 GCF_000276665.1 Chinchilla lanigera
GAAGGAAGGAGAAAGGAAGTATAAAAGTCCTGCAATGATAGATGCTTGAGGCATTCACAGAACAGATGGGCTAAAGGAGAAGTACTAGCAGGTGAGGCTGGAGAGCACAGCAAGAACAAGTGAGGATCCGTGGGAGGGTTTTCATCTGAGCATGAGCAGCTGTGATAGCTACAGTCCGAATGACCTGAATGGTTTCAGTGAAGGGCAGGTGTAGACCAGCGGGAAAGCTACTCTGCAATACCCAAGACAAACGAGAATGCTTCTCCTGCTTTGGAATCAATATTGCTAGTGAAATTTAAAAAAAAAAAAAATCTTTCTGAAAAGACAAAGAATGAAAAGCCACAGATTGGCAGAAAATGCTTGCAAATGACACATCTAATAAAGGACAGTTATCAAATATATAAAAGAACTCTTAAAACTCAACAGTAAGAAAATTAGCAACCTAATCACACAAGAGGCAAAAATCTTTAACAGATACCCAACAAAATGGTACAATGTAAATAGCATAATAAAGATGTTCAATATTATATCATTAGGGACTTATAAATTAAAACAAGGAGGTATTACCCTATATGAATGTAAATAGCCAAAATCAAAAACAATGGCCATATCACATGCTTGCGGAGATGTGAAGAAGCAGGAATCTCCCAGGAACTCTCATTCATTGTCAGTAGAAATGTGAACCAGGACAGCTACTTTGGATGACAGTTTGGCAGTACTTACAAAACTAGGTATACTCAGAATAAACTCCAGCTGTTGCCCTCCTGGGTATTTAGTTAAAGGAGCTGAAAACATAAGCAGCCACAAAATCCTGCATGTGAATGTTTATAGCAGCTTTATTCATAGTTACAAAAACCAAGATCAATGAATATGTCAGTCATTATGGGAAGAGATAATTAAACTGTGGCAAATACAGATAATGAAATATTATCCAGCACTGAAAAAGAGCTGTCAAACCATAAAATAATATAGAGAAAAATAAATGCATGTTACTGAATGAAAGAAGCTGATCTGAAAAAGTTACCTGCTCTGTGATTCTATGTATAACATTCAATCACAAAACTATGGTGACAGGAAAAATATCAGTGGTTGTCATGGATTATGGTGGAGGACAGGGTGCATAGCCAAACATAAATGAATTTTATAACAGTAAAAGTACTCAGTTTTACAATGCTAGGTGAATGCCATTGTACATCTATCAAAAACCATAACATGTATGATACCAACAGTGAGCGTTAGTGTACCTCTGGACTTTGCGTAATGATGTCTTCGTGCATGTTCATCTGTTTTAACAAATGTACTGCTCTGAGGCAGGATGTTGATCGTGGTAGAGATTTGTCTGTGTAGGAGCAGGGGCACACAGGTGGATTTTCTGTATTTTCCACTCAATTTTGTAGTCAAGTGGTTAAAATAAATAAAACTAATAAAAAACCAGTAGAAATAATTTAACATTAATCATAAGTAAGGGAATGTATTTGTAAATCTGATGCCTAATAGCTGACTAGTGAATCTGAGTATGCAAATAGTCAAAACTTCTACTATGGAAAAAAGAGTACTTATATGATATTGGGAAAATACAGTATATTCAATGCAGGATTATTATTTGAAATTTCTAAGGGTCCCCATACACCAATGAACAGATTATGAAAAGCACAATTTAAGGACAGGGAATGCACTGGTATCAATCACAGCATGTTTTGTACTTTTAGACTCGTGTGGAGCAGCTTCTGCCAGGCTGCGAGTTTGGCAGATCCACAGAGAGAGTGGAACCAGAGGCGGCCAAGGGAGTCGCTTGTTCCAGTCAGTCCTTCACACGAAGTACAAGCAGCACTGATGCCAAACTAGAATACTGCTACGAAAACGAGGTGAGTCTGTGGGGAATAGAAGTGTTTAATAATAAAACCTAAAATGTGACTTGAGTGAAAGCAATCAAGGTGGCAAGGACTCAAATGCTGCAAGAGAATAGTTACCACTTAATAAAGAATACAGGAAAAGAAACCCCACAGCCAAACACAGCTCTGAAATAAGGCAAAAAAGTTCAAGAGGTTGGTATGTATGAGAGGGTCTTTGCCAGTTTCAACAAAGTTCTACAGAAAGATAAGAAATCAGCCTGCAGATAGATGACCCAGAAAATGGAAGGAACAATAATTTTATGACTGGCATTTTCTGCTTGAGATTTGAAATCTAAATTAACAGTGAGACTAATTCTGTTCCATTAAGTGAGAAGAGGCCCCAGTGTGAACAGTTTTTAAGTAGTGGATACACACCCGCTGCTTTAGCAAGACAAGAGACATCAAGCCATCTTTGAAGTCCTTGCCAAGAAGGGTTCTTTACAACAAAGCAGTGGGACCCAGGACTTCAGCAAAGATCAGATGCAAAGCATTGCCTTCACAGCCAAGCCTACAGTTCAACAAGTATCAGGGAAAGGACGTGTGGGCTGGGGGAATGCACAGAAGACAACCGATAGGATACTAAACTTCAGGCTTAAAACTTATGTGTTATTTAAGTACTTCAGCTGCACCTGCCCCTAAGATAAAATTCCAGATTTACAAAGCCCAGAAGTGTTTGATAACATCAAGTGTTGACAGTTGTGTAGGGAACTGGTTGTACACTAATACCATGATTTAATGTGTTTATTAGTTGATAAAGATAAAAATTCAGATTCAAAAATTCTGCTTTACGGAATTTATACTACAATAAAACCAACACAAATATGGAATTCCTCTGTACACAAATGTATAATGTTACAATTATTGTAATAGGAAAACATTTTAAATAGTCTAAGGACCATATATAAAAGTATATTAAATAAATTATGATATATTCATAAAATAGAGTATCATGGAGTTGTCTGAAAAATTCCATTGATGCAGATATAAAACAAAGTTTCACAGATTCCCAAGTTTAAAAACCCAACTTCAGAATTAGAAATACAAGTAAAACAAAGTTTTCTATTATATGCAAACACAGATGTATAGTTGCAATTGCACAGATAAATTGTGTGCAATATTCTCTGGAATAAAATTGGGATTTGCTACACATGCCTCCTGGAGATCTGGATTTTCCTTTTGAGATTCATAACTTTACTTACAAATTCAATATATTAATACAAAGCAAGAAAGAGTGGTAATGTTAAAACCCTCCACTTGCACAAAATATGCAATAAAATGAAGTATGAAGACAATACAGCAGAAATGGGGATAATTTCAACACGGCAGTAACAGGGAAATCAGGGAAGTTGACTAAGCAGCTACTTTCCCGATGACCTGACTCCTATGCAAAGACTTTAGTTAAAATTTACACCAAATTGTCAAGCGCTGTGCTTCTTAAAGCACAGACATGGTCAGGCAGTGTCAGTATTTCTAGTAAATATATGAGGTAGATGTGCAGATCCTGATGCAGACCTACTTAGACCTGATTAGCAACTCATGGGTGGCTCACGGAGATCTAAGTTTTATCAAGTCTGCTAGGAATTCTGATTCACGATAATTTTCTGAGCCACTGTAGTGTAGGAGTAAATAATCAAGACTTCTAGTTTCAGCCCTAACAGGTAAAGAGTTTAAAAATCATTCCTTACAATAAGAAAAAATAGTGGAACAAATTAAAAACCAACCACTCCTTTTACACTTACACCAATCATAAAGCTTAAGTCACAGTGCAAACCACCGCCCTGAAATCTGGAGAGAGCACTAAATATGAATCATTGCAGCTAAGGTCCATAAACCGGGAGTACACATCACCAAAGCCACAAATGCAAAAAACGCTTAAACAGTGACTTGGGTTAATTGCTAGAGTTGGGCTCTAGACCAGAGTAAGAGTAAGGCCCTCTTAATGATCCCCACATTTTTGTGGAGTGTTTTGACAGACTTCACTACATTGTCAAAATGTAGAATCTTGGAAAGCTTTCATTTTGTGATAGGTGATAGAGAAAAGTAAATATAACATTTTTCTAAAAATCAGTTCTATTTTTGAAAAGTTAAGGGTCACTTTTGTGTTCTTCCGTTTCATTTCATATTTTGAGGCCTAAGCTTCATCACTTCTAGAGCTTCAGTTTTCTCTTGTATAAAAGGAGGATGACAATAGAAGGAATATCTTACAGAGTTACTGAAGATTAAAACACCTGTGGAGTCTTTGATACAACCCCTGATATGTGGTAAACACAAAAAAATGAAGAGTTATTGTGATAGCCAAAGAGAACGTGCGGGTCATCAAGATTTTCCTTTCAAGCCAGAGGGAAATTCATGATGAATTTGGTACAAGAGCAGTATCACAGTCATAAAGATTCTTTATAATATATTCTATTATTTCTTTCTCTTTTTTTCTTTTTTGGCTTTTGAGACAGGTCTCACTATTCAGTTCAGGTTGGCCTTGAGCTCACTTTATAGCCCAGGCTGGCCTCGAACTTGTAATGATCCTGCTGCCTCAGCCTCCCAAGTGCTGGGATTACAGGCATGCACCACCACACCTGGCTTCTATTATTTCTATTATTTTATTTTCTTCCTTTATTTAAATGTTCCTTGGATAGATAAGGTTGATAATTCTTGGTTTGTGACTGTCATGGTTGTGGAATGAGGTAGGCATCTGATCTTCACTACAAAAACACCCTAAGAAGTGTAGATTTCCATTGGCTAGAACACCACTCTGTCCTTCTGTAGCTGAAATCTTATGTTCCATGTTATATATTCTATCACAGATATAACCTTCATTATAACAGACAGAACTTTTACTAAGCCGGGATATTCAGTAAATATGACCAGATATATGGCAAGCAAATAGGGAAAAACAGATCACGTTTTTTGGTCTGGACTATATCTGAAAGAAGACAGTTAAGAAACTAGATTAGTACTTTAATGGGATTCATTCCTGTATAGGACCATAAAATGCCATAGTAAATATTTCTATCTGGCAAATCTTGGTCAATCTTCTCTTCACAAATCTATTTGGGTCCTTCTTAGCCACTTAGACTACCTTTCCAGTTTGGTCATTTGTTTGAGGGATGTTAATAGCATGGGTAAATTTCCAGTTAACAGGTATTTTAAACAAAACTGAGAAAAATGTAAAACCACTGTTAAAAGCTCTATTCTCTACCAATGTTTTACAAATAATTAGTATTAAACCAATATATTTCAGCCAATATATTAGCTGAAACTAGCTCTTGAGCTATTTTGCAACAAGTCTTTTGCAATAAAGAAATTTCCTGTAGATTGCACCTGCAAAAGTCAATATTGATTCTTGCATAAAGCTATTGGAGCCCTTAGTATAGAAAAATCAATGCCTTTGGCAGTTTACATATAGCAGCATGGCATTCATTATATATTTAATTCAATATTAAGCATTAATTCCATGTCTAAAGATATTCATTAGCCAATCTTTTCATGAAAATTACTCCTATATGTTCTGAATAAAGTCATGGCCAAAATACTTTGACCACTTTTGGAAATAAGAATACGATTACTATTACATTGTTCCCTTTTTTTGGATAGTAAGATTATTGTTACCTTTAAGGATTTAAATGGTTTTTCTTTATCTTCAAACCATGATGTGAGAAATAAAGTCACGATGTACATCTTTGTGTTTATTCTTTAAGAGTCTGTGTACTTGTATCTATATTTAGACATAGAGAAATATATGCATATATAATAGGAACTATTTTGTCCTTAGTTAAAAAAACCCACATTCTCCTCCATCATTTTAAACAACGTTCTTGCAAAATTCTCCAAAGAAAGTCAAGGCAAGTGGAAATAGCATTCAATGTGCGTCCAATTAGAAATAATTTCTCTATTAAAACAAATAGTACTAGTACTGTATATTATTTTTCTAAGGAGATTAAATTTAAAAAGCTAAAATTCCCTCAAGTCTAGGAAATAAATGCACTACCTGTAGACAAAGCTGATTTGTGTTCAATCTCTTGAAGGACATACATTTTGCTAATTTGATACGGTATGCAAGAGTCCAGAGGCACACATTTGAGAAGACAGGCCAAAGAGTGCACAGAACCAGAATCTTTTGGGAAAATGGGAGGTTTGGGATCTGACTCAAGATAGCATATTTTATTAATGACCTTGGATAAATTTGCAAATTTATATTGCAATTTCTAAAATAACCAGTATAGTTTTGCAGAATTCTTACATGATAGAATGACAAAGTGATTATGGAAGTGCTGAGAGAGCACCCCAAAGACCAAATTTCAGTATAATACTTTTGTATTAAATGATACCGAGGTTCTAGGAACAGACACAAAGGAATGTTACTGTGAAAAGAACACAATGACAAATTGCTGATAAACAGAGGATGAATGAGACATCCTCAAGATAAAAATATTTAACTGTGGTTTATCTTCCATTTCTCCTGCCCTTGTCAACATAAAGAATTCAGTTAGCTACTCCAAATCTCCTCTTAATTGTCCATATGCAAAGGAAGCCTGTTATTATATAAATTCTGCTTTTGAATGTGTTTAGAAGATTTCTTTTTATCTATAAAATATGTATTTCCAATATAGAAGTTACTAATCTTCATTGAGGATAACAATATGTAATAACAACCACTGTTAATTTCCTATCAACTTGTTTTGAAATTCTGTATCTTTTTATTGTTTTTGTGTTGTTTTGATCTTGGCTATTATTATTCTGTTTTGTTTTCTCTTTAAAATAAAAAAGAGCAACAAAAGATTAAAAAATATGTATTTCTATATATACAGCAAGGTAGTAAATAAACTATTGAATAAGCCAGAAAACTTTCAAGATACTTTGGCCTATAAGACTTTATGCTTCTTTATGACAACTGTTTTAGAGACAGGATTTTCCCTCATTTTGATGTTGAAGATTTGAAGTGATTTCTTCTTTTCATTGGACATTAGATTGGACCTAGCACCAGGTGGCATTGCTGTAGACTTTCCCGGATGCCAGCCACCACCTCCTGCAGAGTCATAGAAGGGACCTGACTGTCTATTGTTTAGCTACAGCTACACAGCTCATACTTGCGATAAGAGCTAATGTTCTATATTAGTTTCTACACTGGGTCATCCAAAAACCCCCCTGAAGAAAGTGCAATCCGAAAGCCAGTAAAATTTGACCATGCTTATAAAGCAGGCTGCAAATATCTTCCAACATCAAACTGTGAAAACAAATCCTTAATTATATGTGATCAAGGCATTAGATTTCTACTTTATACTTCTGTTATGGTTTATGTCTGTGTGTCCCCCCAATGCCTCATGCGGACATGGGGCAGGCTTTTAGAGTTTGAATATGGGTGTGAGAGCTGCACCCGCTCTGGAGTGGATAGTTTGCATATGTAAGGGAGAGGAAGAAGCTGCTTGGGGGCATTCCTCCCCCATTCCGCCGTGGTGGGTGCTTGCAGCTTAGCTGTGTGCTGCCGCCCTGAGATGCAGCCTTTGCCATGTGCCACTCTGCCTTATAATCTGCCAAGTACGGATTGAAACTTCCACAAACTGTAAGCGAAATAAACCTTTCCTTCCTTAATTTTGGGCGTCAGGTATTTTGTCCCAGCAGTGAGAAAAAAGTAACCTAGACAACTTCTAAACCAGAAGGCATTAAAAAACCTGAAAGATGTCACAATATGTGGAATGATGTGATGAGAATATTAGTTTATACTTTTAGGAGATTCGTAAGGAAATTTGTGACATTATAATGGCAGTATCTCAGCACTAGTAGTGGATCTTCCCCACTAGATAACTAGTTTCCTTTCTCAATGTCTTTGTTAATTTAGTATAAGTAGTAGATTCTTTAGCATGATATTCTAAAGTAGACACAACAAAGCTCTGACACTAAGGTGAGACATAATGTGTGCTAAGGATTGTTTTAATTCTCTGTAAAGAACTGTGACATGCTTAGTTATAAGCTGTGCTTGGCACTACTGAAGGACAGTGTCCTAAGTTTCTGAATAGTCATAAGCACTGTAGGAGTATGTGAATGTCTCATCAGCAGGTGAAGAAAGAGAAATAATAAGCTCTTCAGGGAATTCAGTGACAAGGATGAGACTTGAATGGGGTGGGTGGTGTCTGCAGTAGTGAATAATAAACTCTTATGTTTCGAAAGTTGGAATCTCTGAGGATAGGAAACATTTCATTCATGGAGCTAGCACTGTTTCAAAGATATTTGATGTCTGACATCCTTTTTCCTGAATAAAATTGTGTTTGATGCAAGGATGAATGGAAGGAAGTGTCTGTATAATTAGCAGTGTACAATATAGTATCTTAGTTTTTGCTGGGAGTTAGGCTTGAAAACTCAAACAATTATTTGCACTATGAGACATGCATAAATTATTTTAAATTTATGATTATTTATATGTATTTATATAGTTTCATCAGATGCAGAGTCTAAATATTTGCCCCAATGAGAAAAACAAAACAAACAGCAAAAAAGCCTGAGCTATTTTTTGCCCATTTTTTTACTGTTTTATGTCTCCTAAGCTGTAAAATCTGGAAACATGCCACAAACTCTCATATTAGAGTGTTTTTGAGAATCACTTTGGTTGCATTTTAAAAGGATGATTAGATATTGTTTCACCAAGACATCAAAATACATCTTTCACTAATATCTACTGTGTTAGTTATATTTAAAAATGTTTGAGTTACCTTATGTACATTCCAAAAACATCTTTTAAAAAATACTATGGGTTGCAACTTCAGTAACTATTCGTTTACAAATAAATTATCTTCCACCTTGTATTTTTAGCCTTTGTTGAACATGCTTAATCTGTAAGATCCTACAGCATGTTACTGAGACTCTCTGCTGTTAAGACTTTTCATAAATACACTTTGCATGAATAATTTTTTCAGTTCCTATGAGTGGTGGTGATAGTTCATAAGTTTCATTCTAATGATGTTTCCTTATTTCAGTAATTCCACAGTGTTAGTATATGCTTAAATTTGAACAGTGTAGCACGAGAGAAATGGTATACCTCTTTTCCTTTATAAGAGCAGAGTAGTTCTTCTACAGCCATGCCAAGTTATTTTGCTACCCAGAACTCTACAGTAGCTTCCACTGTTACTTAGAATAAAAATAAAAGCATAGATAGCATGGCCAGAGTAAAAATGGTACGGAGCCCAGTGACCCCCTGACCTAATCAATTCCCACTTTCTCTCCCTACTGCACTCCAGTCACTCCGGGCTGCTTGCTTTTACTTGATTTATCAAACGTACTAGCTCAGAGCCTTTCACTTCCTCTTCCTCTGGAGCACACTTTCCTCAGCTTTCCTTGAACACTAGAGCCTTCCTTTCAAATGCTGCAATCATACACAATATTCTAATAACCATTATAATTACGAATATATCATTTGCTTTTGTTGAACACTCCTCTCTTGATCTGTTTTATTTTCCTTTGAAATTGCAAAGCCATCCAACAAACGTATTGACTTCCATTAATCCTCTGTGTTCCACACTATGATGTGAGCTCCAACAGGGTAAGGAGCTACTGGTTTCGACGACGGATCCCATGGTCCAGAAAAGAGCCTGACACTTTACAGGCATTCATTATTTCTTAAATGAATAAAAAATGAAGGACTTTTTAAAATATGCTGTGTTCATCTTCCATAGCATTATCTTCCATTTCTACTGACCATGAATTATCAGCCAGATGCCATAGATAGAACTTGCGTTAGATGTACCTCCTTTTGTCAGTGCAATAGACAGTCATGCATTGTCACTTTCCAAGGCCATTTTAATGTCAAACTTGAACTATTCAAATCTATTCACTATACAACTCTACAGAAAAGACAAAATTATAATCTGTCATCTATGCTACCCACTAAATTGCAGTGCTCGAATAGATTTTAAAGCTGCAATCTAAGTAGCAAAGCCTTTTGCAGACGCTGTTCTTTTTATGACATTTAAATCTTGGAACAATGACTGATACTATAAGGGGAAATTAGCCTTCCTAAGATTTCACAAGTTCATCAAAAGCTTTATTCTTTAATATGCAATGGCAATGAGTAAGGGTTCCTACTGTGGCAAAAGTCTAAATCAACAGATTTTTTAGAAAAAGTTTTACCATTAGGTCACTCAGTATGCGTTCCCTTATGATGTAATAAAACTCTTGCAGCATCTGAATACCGAGGGATGACCTTAAAAGAATTAAGATTTCCGAGACTTCCCCCAAAAGCCATTAACCCCACTCTCTTGTTAATACAACAGCCAGACTTGGTTTGCTTTTAGTGATGGTATTCCATTTCTCTCATAAAAGCTTGACAAACACATCTTAAAATTGTAGTTGTGCTCACTGTTTTACCAGCTGATGAGCTCTATGTGGTCTGGGACTTTCAATGTCCGGTTCAGTACTGAATCTCTAATACGAAGCATAGTAGCCTTGTAGTGAGGTTATGAGAAAATATGAATGCACATTCTTATCTCCTGGTAAATGACCTTGCACTAAGCTTGTTAAGGGCATATATATATGGAAATACAATTAAAAGACCATCTTCTCTTTGCTTTATGAAGCAGGTCCTGAAAGCATACAGTATGAGTATCATTTCTAAAAGGCAAGCAAAAATTGTTGGATAAACTGCTGTTTTTTTTTTTTGAGAAAACAAAGGTGTTAAAGATTTTAGAACAAACAAAATAGGAAACTTAACTCATGTCAGAACAGCTTGGAAAGAGAACTGAATAAGTCATACATGAGCAAAACTCCTTGAGTAAGCTTTGTCCATTCTGGCTAAGGTAAGTGACCTAAAAGTCCATAGAAATTCCCAAGGCTGACGATAGAGACTGTCTATGTAGGTGGCTGGAGTCTTCCCTGAGATGCTCAGTGCCACTGATTGTCAGTGTCATGAAACCATGCGAAAGCAGAGTTTGCACCTGCTGCCCTTTGTTTGCCATCCACGTTTGCCTCCTGTGTCTTCCACACTAAGAGTGACTTTCATCTCTTCAGCCTACTCCATCACTAGGTGCATCTGCTCTATCCAGAAGAAAAGGCACACACCCGGAGACTGGGTGAGCCCCATCTGCCCTGCCCATCTGAAGACTTAAATTCCATGTTCTAAGATAGTTTCAGATCCCAAAGTAAAAGAGGACAGGATCCTATGGTAATTTTTAAGGCAAAACTGAATTATCAAGATCTGGTAATATCAGACATGATAATGTTCCCCTACATCACACAGTGAAGGGAATACAAAAAATCTCCAAAATATGCATAGTGGAGCATATGTTTCTTCTGTGACTTTTTAGGCACAATTCATATAAATACTCTGTATATGTATGTATATATATAATATATGTGTGTTTGTATTTATCTGTATATATATTCATATGTATCCGCAAACATGTATGTCTCAAGATTTACTCCTACATTTATAAATATGCACTATTTTTATTTTGTACTACATCTTCCTATAAAATTATTTAAACTCTTGTTAATGTTTTATGTGACTTAACAGTGCATATTAGAATGTTATTTACCCCATTATTGGAAAAAATAAATACAATTTTCAGATTTAATTGGAGCCTGTAATGCAGCTAGATTCTGCAATTCTGATTATACAATGCATCAAACTGTACTCTTGTTCCTCAAATAGAGAAAATTGTGTTGATATCCAGAAGGAACTTCTGTTTGAAATACTAGGCTTATAATTAGCTATGACTACAAACTTTGTCCTCTCTGAATATTTTTCTCTTAACACATAGTGCTATTAAGAAGGTGACTGTTCAAAAAAATTACTCTCTGGCTACATTTTCTGTTTATAGTCCCACTTAAAAAGACACTAGGAAAGATATGGAAGAATACTGTCTCAAAGTGATATAGCGGAAAGAAATCCCCAAACTGCTAGATATCTGGGATGAGTTCATGTTCTCTAAAATAGAATAAATTTTAGAAACAAGAGAGGCTAAGATCAGAATAGATTTATTGAGGGAAAGAAAGCTTCTGCCCCTCAGAGAGACAAAAAGTGCACCAGAGTGGGTTGCCAAGGCACGTGCCTGTTCTAGGGATTTTTATACAGCAAAACCACAAGGTGAGGGGGGTCCAAGGTGGGAAACATGGGAATTTCCAAGGTGGGCATGAGGTGGGACAAAACTATAGTCAACCAACAAGACTGCAAGTATAATTGCTCAGGTAAAATTGATTAAATAGAGATCAAATGGGGAATCAAGTCCCTTAGCAAGTGAACATGAATACAGAACAGGGTTTTTCCCATAGGGGGTTTGGTTAGCGACTCTTCTTGGCTTTTTCAAGGTCATTGATACCTATTTAGACTATAAATCCCTGATGTCCATCCCTAGGGAGGTCTGTGGGTGCATTTGTTTCATCTTTTGTCTTGAAGTCTGGCCGACAGTGGAAGTGCCTGTCTCCCCCTCAGTTGCAAGGTATCTCATCTTCCACACTGGCTTCTTCAAGGGCCCAGCCCTATCTGACTGCCTATATTTCTATCTAACTCAGCTGCCTACAAAAACAGGACAGGATAAATATGCTGCGTAGAAATTATTTTATTCTTGCTATGCATAGCACTTCAGCGGCAGAACAGCAATGTAATCAGAGAGTTGGCTGTTAATGCATCACCTGTATGGCTACTATTAAAAGGTGCATTACAAAATCATGATGACAGCCTGACTCAAACAGAGGTAACCCAGGGAGGCCTCAGGAAAATGCCCTGCTTGATAAACATGAAAAGAGAAAGCTTTGCTTCTATTTCACATTAAATATAGTATTCCTAGTTTTATCACCCTGCAAGAAATTTATCCAAATAAAACAATGTTGTTGCCTGTTTTCAAAGCTTAAATGTACAGAATCATTTCAGTACCTCTGTGTGTGCATAGGTCTGAAGATATCAGGACATAATGTAACACACACTCCACTTTCCTCTAATCTCATGTGCTTGGATAATAGGAATTGTATGTGCTCTGTAGCTGTACTTTACATCTCAGAGAAGACAGCGGGGAAACGTGGGGGTGAGAAGTGGAAGACATATACGTCCAGAACAATGTTGCACAGTCTGGAAGTACTTTTCAAGTGAATTGTGCTTAGCAGAGAGCATTGGATCTTGGACATCTCTGCAACTTGCACTTTTACCAGAAACATTTACAAATTCACTTTGCAGCTTTGCTCTTTTACTTCCGGTATGTTCAATCCACAGCTGTTGGATTTTCTGCTCCTTATTTCAAAATCGTCTGAGCATTAAAACATAACAGCTGTCACAGAACTGAGTGCCAGGGTGCTGGTGTTATGGGTAACTAAGTTAGATTAAATGTCTACGTAGTAAGGGCTGGGCCCAGTGCTGGAGATGAGATACTTTGCAACTGTGGGAGACGCAGGCACTTCAGCTGTGGGCCAGACTTCAAGTTAAAAGATAAAACAGGGGCTGGGGATTTAGCTCAGTGGCAAAGCGCCTGCCTGGCAATCGCAAGGTAGTGAGTTCGGTTCCGGTACCGGAGAAAAAAAAAAAAAAAGATAAAACAAATGCATTCACAAACTTCTCAAGGATAAACAGAGGGATTGATATTCTAAATTGGTACCTATTACCTTGAGAAAGGCACAAAGTGTCGCTAACCCAGCCCCCTACAGGGAAGGCCCCTGTTCTGTATTCGTGCCTATGTGCTGTGTGACTCATTTCCCCATTTGATTACAATTTAATCGATTTTACCTGAGGAATTATACTTGTAATCTTGTTGGTTGACCATAGTTTTGTCCCCCCTGATGCCCACCTTGTGAGTTCCCGTGTCTCCCACCATGGACCTGTCTCGCCTTGAGGTTTTGCTCTATAACAATTCCTGAAAAAGGCAGGTTCCTTGGGAAAACACTCGGGTCCCCTTCTGTCTCTCTCTGGGACAAAAACGTTTCTCTCCTCAATAAATTAAACCTCTGCTGTTCCTAAAATTCATGTTTTGATCTTAGAGAACAGGAAATCATACCAGACATCTAGCAGGTTGCTATTTCCTTTCCCCTATATTAGTGGTTTATACCCTTGGCTATACAGTCAATCAGTAAAAATATTCTTATAAAGAGCCTGTTTTTATATATGAATGTAAAAGAGTCCTATCCATTTTAATTATTTAATCTGTATAATAGTTGTAATCATTAATTAAAATGTCAAAAGAAAACCCATTATGGAATATCAATATAAATATTTGACTTTAAAAAGGATACATAATAGCATGAATTATTTTGTTTATATTTTTTATCAAAAACAATACTAAGGGGCTGGGGATATAGCTCAGTGGCTTAAGCACCTGCCTGGCAAGCGCAAGGTCATGAATTCGATCCCCAGTACTGCAAAAAAAAAAAAAAGAAAAGAAAAAAAAAAGAAAAATAATACTAAAATATGCACATATTCTGCTCTGCCGTATTATCGTTACTGTACTTTTAGCCACACTGAGGTGTTTGTGTATACATATTCCAAAGCTACCATTTTTCATTCTAGAGTTGTCTAATTTTTTGCTTTTAATTTAAATACATAAATCCTTTATAATTTGTAACATAAGAATTCTGAAATATTAATTATTTGTCTCCTAAGATGTTCAATTTGAAATCTTCCTCACAAGTGCCCCTTTGTTTCCACTTCTTCTGTCTATTTGTAAAGATTGAGACAATACGTATTTTTATATGCAGCCAATAAGTCACAAAAACAAACTTCTAATATGCAAGGCTTCATTTAATCATGTAGTATAACAGTTAGTCAATGTTAATTTTACCTTTCACAACTAATTTTGGAGGATCAATGTTTGTAATACTTGGTGTTATCAAAAAAGATACAATTCTTCACTAAATTTTTAAAAATATTGTGAAGTTTACTGATTACAGCATAGTAGTTGGTAAATGATTTTCTTCCTAGTTGGCTGTAAAGACTATTACCTTTAGATACTATGTTCATTAACTCCTGTATTTTCACTTTTTGAAACATACCTATATAAATATCTCAATTTCTTTTGTTTGTTTGTTTCTTTCTTTGATTTTTGTTTTTTTCCGGTACAAGGAATCGAACTCACAACCTCGCACTTGCCAGGCAAACGCTGTGCCGCTGAGCTAAGTCCTCAGCTCCATATCTCAATTTCTTTTATATTTTCTGAGTAGAAAGATTTTCTTTTCCTATTTTAATAAAAGAATATTTAGACACTATTCTTGATTTTAAACTTCTTTATTTTGTTCAGGTTACTAGTCAGGGACTTGTCCTAATTCTTGAAACTGGGAGAACATTTGGTGTTATTTATATTGGCTCTTACATTATAGCTTCTATATTATGCACCATCTAATACATATTGCAAGAAAACCCAATCAGTTGTCAAAAGTCTGCTATATAATAACAATTTTATTTATTTATTTATTTTTTTTTTGTCTTTTTGAGACAGAGTCTTGCTATGCAGTTCAGACTGGCCTTGAGCTCACTTTGTAGCCCAGGCTGGTCTCAAACTCACAACAATCTTCCTGCCTCAGCCCTCCGAGTGCTGGGATTACAGGTGCATGCCACCACGCCCAGTGTATAATAATAAATATTTTATTTATATAGAATTCATAACTCCATTTTCATGCTTTCATCCTCTCAATCATGTCAGTAAGGAAAACAAGGATTTCTAAATTTAAACCCTGGATTCTGAAACTTGCTGCCATGCATCAATTATGTGTTTTCTCCCCTTAGGATAAATATTGCTGATTATCAGAACAAGCTTTTACCTTCATCACAGTAATCCTCAGAAAGTACTTGGGTATGTGAATTATCCTTTCAAACCTGAGAAGTGGACCTGAATACTGCAAGCTTGAATGCTGAAAATATAATTTATATTTTGAAATTTTTCTATTGTTTTTCAAATACTGCTGGTGTTAGATTATAACCAATATTCAACAGAACACCTTATAGTAGATATTATTTATTTAGCTGATAAAGAAAGTGAAGGTCAGAGAGTTACATGATTTTTCTAAGGTCACCAAAGATGCAAAATCCAGATTCAAAGTCAAGTCTCTCTGACGTTAAAATTGATTAAAGGTTTTAGAGTTAGCTCCTCTACTCCCAGGCATTTTCCTCTGTGATGCATTCCACGTATAGCATTAATACTTCTTACTGTTAACAGTACAGATTATTAATGGTAAAATATAAAGTAACTATTTCTCTATCATCAAGTACACATTTCTAGGCACTTTTTGTTATTTAAAATGAAATTAATTTTTTCAGCATAATTCCTTGATAGTTGCATATTTAAATGCAAATATTTGAGCCTGAGCTCACACGCGCGCGCACACACACACACACATAAAGGAGTAGCAAGACCTCTGATCACATATATGTGCATATGCAAGTGTTTGTTTTTCAGGTATAGCATGCATGCAACATATGTCAACCCATTTAGATATGGCATAAACCCATTGAATTACTAACTTCTTGGTACATCCTGACATTTCTAGACAAATGGAGGGGTTGAATCAAATTTCTGTTTGGCAAAAATCAAGTCTATTAGTGTGAATACTAAAGAAAAGATATGAAATTATAGTTATTGAAATGAGTTGTGATGTTTTGCATTTAAATTCAGTGAATATTCTGAAGTTTTAAATCAAAACAAAGCACACCTATAGTCTGCAAAGTCTTTTTTACCATCTACCTTCAAATGTTTTATTTTCAAAATACTGAAAATCTTTTTTTCTGTTTTTTGTTTTTTTTTTTCCAGTACCGGGAATCAAACTCACGACCTTGTGCTTGCCAGGCAGGCACTGTGCCACTGAGCTAAATCCCCAGCTCCAAAACACTGAAAATCTAAATATTCAAGTATCTATTTTAGAAAAATTACACATTTAAGATTATATTTGTGTATATTTATGTGATCAGTGGCGAAATATTTTTCTGACTGAAGGTTAAATAGTATTTCAAAATGGTATGATGACTTCTCAATTTCAAAAACTCAAAGCAGTACATTTAAAAGTAAAATATTGAAAAGCAATTCCAAGTATTTCACACATATAAATACGTAACCTAAGTGCATTTTTGACCCTTAAAAAGATATAATTAAAAGAATTAAGTACAAACAAAAAACTGCATTGGCACAATCACTTTCCCAGTATTATTTTTTATAATGATTTAAGATTTTTAAAAATAAATCTATTAATTAGGGAAAATTTTACATTAAATGAATTTTTCAATTCAGAAAAAGAATATTAGTGGGCTATATCTCTGTTTCAAACTCCATCTTCTAACTAGTAAAATTTTAATAAGAGATGTTAGTGGTAACAAAGTAAATTTGGTTAAAACAAAAAAATCGCTATAATAAGAATGTTTAGGACCTCATATTTAGTTAAAATGGAAATTAAATTGACATAAAGATACATTTTAATGAGTTATAATTTAGAGATCTTGGAACACTCCTCTTCCTAAATGACTTAGTGAATTCTTGGAGTAAATCTTGTTACACATCACAAAAATGTCCACAGCTTTTAGGAGCTCTAATGAAAGTTCTCTGACATAGTTCAGGCTGGTCTTGAGAACTCACAGCAGTCCTCCTGTTTCAGCCTCGTGGGTGCTGGGATTACAGGTGTGTACCACAGTGCCATGCTACCAATAGTTTTTATAATCTGTTGTACCGTATATTATCACGGGGCCATAGGACTGCACTTCCAATGACACGAGTCAACATAGTTCCTATCCTCGTGAACTACACACTGTAACGTACAGTTTATCCTTGGGCAAGAAGGGTTTGAATTACTGAAGTCCACTTAGAAGTGGATTTTTTTTTTTAAATTTGCAACAGTTTGCAAAAAAGTCACACCATGGGTAGACTAGATATATTAAAAAATTAAGGAAAGATTAGGTACGCCTTGAATGCAAAAAATAGTTAAATGTTCAACAGTCTATTTCATCCTTTACTACTACTATACCATATCCACAAAGCCATCATAAAAAGTTAAGTGCATCAAAACTTACACAAATACAAAGTGTATTTATCACCATTTAAAGTTCTGAGAAATGCAGAGAGATGTGACATGCAGTCAGAAATTCAACAGTTTGGTCAGCTTCTGGGCCTGCCCTGAAGTCAAATGTGAGCAGTCTTTGCATTACATTGCTTATGGTAGTGAAAACTAATCTTTCATGGTTTTCATGTATTTTTTCACCATATGTGGTACATATAACATGCAAAATACTTGCTAAATCCATATGTTATTACTAGATGTTTGGTCAAGAGCAGGCAATTAAAAGTGATGTTTTTGGACAGTCAAAATTGCATAGATTTAGTCCCCAGCTGGAGAGGAGATTTGACCTCTAATCCGTCCCTTAGCTGCCACTGGATTAGTTAGCAGCATGCCCTATGAGGAGTCCTGGCTGACCCAGGATGGTACCGGTCAGCATTACCATAACCTTGACTAGCAAGCAGCTGCTATCTTATGATGTCATCAAAAAGTGACACCAAGGAAGATGTATTTGCACACCAGAATGTCATTAAAAAACTCCTTGAAGAACTCTACCATGTAGGTGATGCAGAAACCATGGAGTTTGCTATTGCTGAAGAACAGAGAGCACAGGGAGCAAATGTTACACTAAAATTATGGGCCCAGATGGAGCTCCAGTTCAGGGGAGTGAGTGAGTGAGAGATCATAAGCATTACAGATGCTATGTCTGTGGTAGGGGTACTCCACACAATTGCCCACAGAATTAGCAGAAAAAAGAGTCAGGAGACATTGTGGGATCAGACCCAAAGCCAGCCCTGCCACACATGAAGTTTCCTTCCTTAGTACCCACCGAGACCCTATGGACATTAATCACAGCACTCTAAGTGCAGGATATTGGCAACCAGGGTGCAGGAGAACAAGATACACCTGCAAGATAGAAAACGTATCTGCATTATAGACCCTCCTTGCTAAAGACAAGCTAGAGCAGACAGCACTGAAAAGAATACAGAAAATCAAGGGGATAAGACGCAAGATCAGTAGCTATCTCAAGGCTGTCAGGATTGCAAGTTCGATTACCTAGGACAGATCTCCAGAAAACCCTCAAGCACCACATGGGAAAGACAAAAAGCAACTGCTCTATCTTCTGAGAACTCACCAGCTCCTGAAAGAAAGCAGGGCTGTATTGAATGCATGCCAGTTCCCTGTCTCTACCAGAATCTAAATATATGCACCAGGAAAAAGTGAGTGCGACATTTATTCTCTTTAATGGTTTGACCAATCTTGCACTCATATCTGGTAATCTGAGCAACTTCCTTGAAGATAACAGTATGCAATATAACAACCATTGTTAATTTCCTACCATCTTGTTTTGCAATTCTGTATTGTTTTAATTGTTTTGTGTTATTTGTTTTTATTGTTGTTTTGTTACTGTTTTTTCCCTTTAAAATACAAAAATATGTGTGTGTGTATATGTGTATATAAAATGGTGGGGATAATTGTTCTATTAATTTCTATTACTTTCTTGAAAAGAACAGTTGATGTTTAATTGTTTGATCATTCTTGCATGTCTGTATTTGTTTATCAGAGTAACCCGTACAAAGAGAACAGTATATAATACAATAATCATTGTTAATTTCTCTTCATCCTGTCTGAAATTCTTTATTGTTTTCATGTTCTTTTGTTTATATCTGTGTGTTTGTTAATATGTTTTGGTTCTTCTTTCTTCAAAAAATAAAATTTAAATTAAAAATATTGAAGAAAAGGAATGGCAGATTGAAGCTGAAGACCACTGCCTTTTGCTCAATGATCAAATGACTATAAATACTGCAAAAAAGGAAATTTTAAGCATTAACTGATCCTGTCAATAAACCACAGACATCAGCAATACATTTTGATTTTGTCTTCATTGTTGTTTTGTTAGTTTTTTATTTCTTAAAATAAAAAATAAAATTATTATCTCTACTGTTTTATCAAAGAAGTATTTTCTTATTCTCTATAATGGTTTGAGCAAACTTCCCCTCTTACATTGGGTAATCTGAGCAATGTAGTTGAGGATAGTGATATGTAATGTAACAACCACTATTGATTCATATTATTTTGTCTTGAGACCCTGTATCACTTTGAATGTTCTTGGTCTGATTTGTTTATGTTTGTGATACTCATATGCTGCTACTCTTCTATTTCTTTGTTTGTTTGTTCTCATTTACTACTCTCTTTAAAATAAAAAAAATCTCAAAAAAGGAAATACATGTATAGACTATGCAGCATGGATTTTTAAACTTTTATCTAAAAGTATCTTTTTTTTCCTAGTAAGAAACATGCTTTTAGCCCCATTTTTATCAAGAAACTTTCAGAAGTTTTAAAATTATTCCATATCTGGTCAAGCAGAAAGTTTCTCAACTTAATTTCTTACTTGTAATAGAATTTTACAAAAAACATTTTAAAATGTCACTACACTCCATCCAAGCACCTATTAATAAAGGTCTTAGATAATGTTTTAAAAAGTTTACACAGACTTTCAAATGTGTAAGCTTAAGAACCTTCAACCTCTACATTTTTCAAAGATAAATAGTAAAAGTTAGAGCCCCAGAAATAAAATAAATTTTTTTAATAAATGTACACATTGTCGTGTCTGTCCTCCATGGAACACACAGGATGCTGAAGGATTGAACAGAATAGACAGTGTGAAAGGTATAGGGTGATCACACCTTCTGGGGAGGAAATGATGAAGTTAAAATGTGAAACAAGGAAAGTATTGATGAAGGAGAGCAGACTGTGGGCCCAAGCCCCAGGTGATTATTTGGAAAAGATTCTCGAGGAATGTGAAAGCCTGAGATAAGACAGCTCGAAGATCTCCTCACCTCTCAAGAATAACACAGGAGTGCTTGGATCCCACAGCCCAGATCATCCAAAGGTTTTAGAGAAGCAGTAAGACAGAAATTTTTACTTAATTTAATTCACAGCCTTTAAGAAGAGATTAGGGTTGAACACAAGAAATTTGATTAAAAATATGGTGATTATTTTATTAAAAATTATTCCAGTAAAAGACACATTGCAATTAATCCCTCTCAGAATATTCCCACTCACTTCAAACACACTTTTCCATCCTTTCTTGCCACTTTCTGAAGCAGTTCTAGAAGATTTTTTTTTCTGAATATCTTTAGTTGCAAAAATGAGGGTCACTCAATATTCTGAATCAATACAAAACATTTACATTTTTTGCTCATTTTTGCTTCATGGAAGAGCCAAAAGTTATCCAGAGCCAAAGCTGGAGAATCAGCTGGATAAGGATAGGTGATGTTTTGCAAGCCTGCCTTTCTGTTACTAAAGAGCAGCTTTCATGGAACTTTTGATGGTGCTTCCTTAGAATATGAAGGAAGACTTCTAGAAATGCTTCAAAACGTGGCAAGGACAAGGGGATACATTATTCTATGTGAGGAGGGTATTTTGAGGGGAATTAGTGGAAATATGTCTTTAATAAATTTTTATTTTGTGTGTGTGTTTTTAACATTTTTTTAAAATTTATGCATCCACTGTATATTTTGATCACACCTCGCATTACTCAGATTGTTATATGGAGCACAATTTATAATGTTATAAATAGGATTAGGAAATATCTGTAATTGTATTTTTTTTGTTTGTTTTTTTTGTTTGTTTGTTTTGTTTTTTTGTTTGTTTTTCTCCGGTACCAGCAACTGAACTCACGACCTTACGCTTGCCAGGCAGGCGCTTTTGCCGCTGAGCTAAATCCCCAGCCCCTGTAATTGTATTTTAAACTAATGATTATAGTGACTGGCCAAGATATTTGCAATGGTGATGGAGAAAAATGGGTACATCAAATTCAAGAAATCCAATGTTAAATTTAAGATAATGTGCTAAAAATCTGTTTCTTCTCTGGTGTGTCTTATGTCAGCATTGATTTCATATCTAATTCAAGGTACACACAAGAATTACACTGAAGTCTTCTGTCCTTCCCCTTAGCAAAAATACCACCAATTCATGTACATTTCATTCCCTAAATCTCTGAAAGCAAGTCATCCCCGGAGTATCACTGTCTTTTATCCAGATAGTGTCAATAATATTCCACTGATAGCCCTTTAAGAAAGAAATGTTTAAGTGTTTCTTCAATCATATCATTACGACTTGTGTTTAGATGTCATCCCAAAGCCTCAAGGGGTCATAGGTGGACTTTTTCAGAGGTGGCTGAATCTAGAGCTGTGTGAGGCTGGGAATGATTCATGGTGCAATGCTAGGATCAAGGGCACTAAGATTAAGGGAGTGGCTGCTGCCTGTCTGAGTAGCCTGGATAAGATATAAGGGATCAAAAGAACTGTGGTTGTCCCTTGTTGCCTGGCTACCTTCCGCCCGCCATGCACTGTTCTTGGATGCCTGTCTGTTACGCTGCCCTGCCTTCGAACCAGATGCTCATGGACTGAAACTTCTACAAACTGTGAGCTAAATAAACCTTTTATCCCTTAACTTGTGTGTGTTGGATATTGTGTCTCAGCGACAAGAAAAGTAACTAAGACGCCCGCATTCCCGCTAATTTGCTACTAAAGAGAAAACCAGGGCTAAACCTTAGTTAAAAGATCTTGAAAATCGTAATTTCCTTTGCTCTCAAAAGCTTGACACTTTTTCTTTTTTCTTTTCTTGCTCTTTTATGAGTGATAAAGGTCCACTGTTAGAGGGGCTTCCTGTTTGAGTTTTCATGTCGTTGTATATTAATGCCACAGTACTTAGTTTAAAATTATAGTTTGGAATTTTGTTGTTATTTTATTAAAGTCAGATTGGTTTGTTTCTCCAGATCCTCAGAATCTAATAAACCACAAGAACTAGAGGTCACTGAAAAAGATAGTAAAGTGCAGAGCTTACCTTGCAACTAGCTTAACATTTCTTTCCTCTTTAAAGAAGATAATATACCCATGTTTCTGTAAGTGTAAAGGGTAAATATATTTATACTAATATATTCCTATCCTTTTCTTAAGAGTAGAAATAAAAATCTGTAGAGTCTATCATTCGATTTCTTCCTGAGACTTTTATGAAGCTGATGTGGAGCTCATTTTGTTTTCCATCTGCAAATAAACTATCATGTCAAATTTTCTCTATTTTGATAAATGTATTTTTACATTCCCTTTCTCTTGTCAGGAAGATAGTGTGTGTGCATATGTGTGTGTGTGTGTGTGTGTGTGTGTGTGTGTGTATGTAATCACATTTAATGATTTTCTTTAAGGCAACTATAAAATTTCTCAAAATAGTCCAGTAGCAAACAAAGGTCTCTTGTTTTGTGTTTCTAATTCTGAACACTCTTAGCATATTTTCTTTAGTATACAAAGCAAAATTGGTTACAAACATTAGAAGAAATGCAGGTAATTCAAAGGGCTAAAAAAGAGACTTAAAATAAGTCACTGTAAAGACTAGTGGGATATATTAAACTTATTTTAAAGAGAATAAAAAACAACAAAATAACAACATAGACAAAAACAAAACAGCAAAAACAATAAAAATGATAGAGGGCTTCAAAACAAAATGATAGGAATTAACAGTGGTTGTTATATTAAATTTAAAGACATTAGAACTAGAAAATTTCTTAACAAATCTTTAGGTTAAAATGGGAATAAGGTAGGAGATAATGTATAAAATGACAGGGAATTTCATTTCAATGGTAAGCAGTGAAGGTCTCTAATGCAGTGTTTCCCACTAGAATGAATGAAAGAATAATTTGAGGAAATACAATAGAAACATTGTATAAAATATCACCAATAACTTCTACTAATACTAGAACTATTGCTCCCAACATAAGCAGAAGTTTCCTATTATTATGAAGCCAGTGCACCCAGGTGGAGAAATACAGTAAGTAATGGGAAAGTTTAGCCAGCAGAAATTGAATAAACACATTAGGGCAGCATAGCATGTATTGTTTTCGTGCATTGCATTCTCTATTTTATAGTTCAGAAAGAGTAAACCCATATGAACAGCAAAACTCTCTACTTCTTCATGAGTGCCTTAACCCCTTTCCTTTGGATTTTTTGTTGTTGTTGTTGTTCAAACATTGTAGGAAACAACCAAACAATCTGACATATGTCTAGAACATACGAACTCACAGAAGTTCTTCATTTCAACTTGAAAGATGTAGGAGGCTGCATGGCAAATGCAGTGGAGGGAAGACATAAAAAGAAAGAGGACTGTACTCTCTTCTCTGTTACAAAGCACTGGCACACCGTGGAAGCAGGAATTGTGGCTAGAAGAAAATCCACACGGTCTAGAAGATTTGCAGTCAATGAAGAAATGGTAAATATGGAAAATCAGGTCAGGAGGCATAGATCAGTCTTTTAGCTGAAGTTGGAAGTCATTTGCATAAAATCAAAGCAAAGAATATATTTTATTATAAAAGATAGGTTTTCCTTCTATGGTAAGAAAAATTATTGGCATAGAAAACGTGTTTCTAATATATAGTAGGAAAAAGAAAAAAGAAACTATCCGAAAAGCTAAGAAAAAGAATGTGCTGCTGAGTACTGGCTATAACAGTTGAAAAATGTTAGAAAATTGCCTGATGTCTAAAGTGCAGAGACCGCAAAATTACATAAATTTACAACTGTTATGAATGAGCACTTACTCAAACATAAAAAAAACTAAAGAAACAAGAGTGAAATTAAATAGATATGTCAGATAAAAAAGATCTATGAAAAATCTATGTGCAATATTAAAATATATAGCTAATACAGTAAAGAATACAACTGTAGTGTCATTTGGGAACTAATTTATTATCTGAAAAGTTAAATTTGAGCCAACCAGATAAATTTATAAAAAATGATAACAAAATAAAAAGGCATGAAAGAGAATACTAATTATAAAATGATTAAATATTAGATAAAAGCACTTATCAAAACTACAGATTTTGTATTCTTCATAATGAATGAAGCACTAAACAAGAAGGTAAATGTACTTTTTATATTATAGAAATAATTGAGATACACTCAATTTACATATATTCTTATAATTTTTATATTTTATAACTATGGTCATGTTAGCTTCAAAGCTATAAAATACAGTTACTGGTAAAGGAATAAAATCACACTAAGTTTGTACACCTGTATTGCATCAAATGTTAGAGAAAATTTGCATTGTATGCAGTTTTGGGGGAAAAATTGTAGAAAGAAATAGAATCATGCAGATATCTTTCATGTAAAAAAATATTATTATTGGTGCAGGAACATAAATAAGCCATTTGAGTATTATTTTAAAATATTTAGTTAAATACACATCTCAGTCCAGCTGAAAGAAATGAATCTATCTAATGTAACAGATAATGGAAGGAAACACTTATAAATTATTTTGTGAGGTTCATGAAAACTGCTAAGCATGCTGCTTTAAAGCACGTTGAACACGGTAACCAAAAGCTAGACGCAAGGATCAAAAATTATACTTGAATACAAAGATCCTGACTGTGAATACCAAAAGTTCTGATTTACATCTCTACGTGTTTAAAAAAAGGCTAAACCGTTTGCCTTTTAATAAAATTTAAGAAAAATATTAAAGTACCTACTCACTAGCCTCCCTCAGACATCTAGTAATTACTTCATTAGTTTTCCTTGTAAAAACTGGAAATATCCTGAATGCCCAGTTGTTATGAAATGGCTGGATATATTAGACACTCTTTTGATAGTAATTGGTAGCCATAGGAGTCATGCTTTAGAGGAATATCTAAAGATTTTTAGGTATGAAATAAAAACATCAGAAAACACAATACAGATATGCTTATCCAATTTGACACTAGGTTTAATTAAACAGCACATCAACTTTTTTATAGGCTTATGTATCATGCATACTATATGTCATTCAAAACAATTGATTTAATATGTGTTTATGGAGAAATTTCTGAGGTGGAATTAACTTCCATTACAAGTGCTTGATACACTAATATTTTTATTAGTGGAAACATCTGCTACAGTTTTAAATTTGAATGCTATGCCATTATAATTGCGTAGAGTGTATAAATAGCAATTTTGCATTTACTCTAACAAAATTATGCAATGCATCAATCTAGGAATTTGTGTTGCAGTATCAGCCTTTAACATTTGGTCAATTCTGCAGTAACTATCCATGTGCATCTATATCCGTACTATCCATACCTATACCTATATCTTCATCTTTATCTCAGTGCAAACTGAGTAGCAAAGTGACCAGCATGTTTCACAATAAACTTGGTAGTAAATTTTTAATAAAAGAAATATGAGTCTTTATATACAATAATTATTTTCTTCATCAAGATAACTGGATGTATATCTGTATTCAATTAGCAGAAACTTCTAAATACACAATTAACAGTGCTTTCTTCTTTTGCCTAAAGATGTAAGGAGAACCCTGAAAATGTATCCAGAAAAACATGACTGGTCAAATATAATATTCATCACCTACCCTTTCAAAGTAAAGACATTAACACACACATTCACACCCACATAAATTCAAAAAGAAAAAGAAATACTAGTAGTGATGTTGACAACTTGAAGCTTGAATTTTGACATACAAGTGATAAGAACTTAGCAGACCTGAGAAAGACAAACGCTAAATATATATAATTTTTCCCCTCAAAATCCCAGAAATCCTAGGAATTAGAGACAGCAGGTATCACTGATGGTAGGTCTGAGTAGTTCTAAAAAAAAAGGATTGCTCGAACTCCTGACTGAGGAGCCCTGACATATTCTGACAGCGCAAAGATATACTACGGAAACGCTGAATCAGAGAAACTCAATCTGAAAGGCCAGCCGGAGGTGAAAGCAAAAACACTGAAAGAGGTGAGGGATTAAGGAAACACAACATCCCTTGCTGCCATATCTGATTACAGCTGTCAGCAGACAGCTATTTAACACCGTGTATTTGGGGATCAGCTCCAATGTGAAAAGCCCAGACAGAAAGGCTAAAATATTGTAAAGAAACATAAAAGAAAATACAAAAGTTATAAGAAAGAACATGAATTGTGAAATAAAAATACTGTACTATAAAGAATGTTCCTATGAGGGCATCAGAAAATTAATATATGCTAACAGAAAAGGTAAAAAAATCAAGGGAAGACTGAAAGTTAGATTTGATGAATATTCCAGAATAGGGAACACTAAAGGAAAGTATGCATTTTATTCTTTGTTTTTAGAAGTGTGATGCTACAAAATGTTACTCCCTTCAAATTTTTGGAGGCAGTACTGAGAGGAGATATGTTTATCTCTCAATACACTATTATGTTAAAATACTGATATGTACCATAAACAAAAGAGAGAAAATAGAAATTACCTTTCAAACCAAAGAGACAAGAAATTTGTTTAAGAAAGGAAACAATCAAAATATACTACGTGTTTTCGCCATCATGAAAATGTACATATTGATAATAATAATATCGTGTGCATATAGAATTATAAATGATTGGAAGAATGAGGTAGGAGATACACATGGACTCTGGAACTCTGAAAGCTATGTAAGAAAGTGAAAGCCAATTTTATTTCCTCATCTTAGAAGTATCTATTCAGTTCAGGTGAACATTTTTGGATTGGGTATTTAGATTTATGAGTCTAATTTTTTTGAGGTGCTCATATAATATTGTTATTAGTCATTTGTCTGAAGAGTATATGGAAAAATTGTGGTACATTCTATATGCTGTCTCTTAACTTTTTTAGTGGTTTCCTTTGCTGTGGAAAAGCTTTATAACTTAATATGATTGCATTTGTTGTTACTTGATGTTGTTTTTTTTGCACCATCATGGTTATTTCAGAAAACCTTTGTCCATACCTATGTCGTTAAGAGTTCTACCTGCTTTGTCTGCCAGCAGATTGAGTGCTTCTGTTTTAATGTTTAGATCTTTGATCCATTTGGTTATAGTTTAGGGCACGGTGACAGATATATCCAAAATCCAATTTTTGACAAGCTGGTTTTCCCACTCCCATTTTCCCCCACTGTCTTTCTCCAGCTAAGGGATTTAGCCACTTTGTCAAAGATCACATAACTGTGCCTGGAGCTGCTTCCACATAGCATAGAACTGCACTGATAAGCAAGTATGTGCTCATGGTTTTTGCTTTGCCAATACCATGCTGCTTGCATCTGTGTAACTTTGTAGTATAACTTGAGGTACAGCATCATGATGTTCCTTACATTGACCTTGTTTCCCAGAAATTGTTTTGCTAATCAAGGCCTCTTCTGGTTCCCAATAAATTTTAGGATTGCTTTCTTCAGTTCTGTAAGAAATGTAACTTATTTTGATTGGGATTAAATCTACATAATAATTTTTGAAGTATGGCCATTTTGACTATACTGGCTCTGCCTATGCAGGAACAGGGGATATCTTTCCATTTTCTAATATCCTTTTGATCTCCTTTTTCAGAGTACTGTAGTTCTCACTATAGACCTCTGTCCCTCCCTTAGTTATGTTAATTCCTAAGTATTTCATTTTTCTTTATGCCACTCTGAAAGATATTGTTTCCCTAATTTCCTTCTCAGTGAGTTTGTTATTGGTGTATAGGAAGGCGATTGCTGTTTGAGTGTAGACTTTACATCCTGCTACATTATTGAATTTGGTTACTAATTTTAGGGGTCTTTTGACTGAGTTTTTAGGATCTTCTATATAGGATCATATTATCTATAAATAATAATACTTAATTGAATTTGAAAATCAAAGATAGTATATGAGGGCTAGGTTTGACTCTCAATCTTTCTCTCTCTCTCTCTCTCTCTCTCTCTCACACACACACACACACACACATACACACAAACATGAAGAAAGAATTATAAAGAAATATATATATATAGTTATAAAACAATATCAAGTAAATATATGTTCTTTGACATGCATATGCCAAAGAACAGCTAAAAGAGTTTAAACTGACTACAGTTGGGAAATAATAACAGGGATATGGAAATACTGGATAGAATAATACTTTTTTATAGATTTATAGAACTATTTTATTTTAAAACTGTGAATGTAAAATTCATAATATCAGAAGTGAAAGTCAGGGCTGGGGATTTAGCTCATTGGCACAGTGCCTGCCTGGAAAGAGCAAGGTTGTGAGTTCGATTCCTGGTAGTGGAAGAAAAACAGACAAACAAACAAAAAAAAGAAGTGAAAGTCAAATATAATGAAAAGAAAGTCTTAACAGTAGGTAATCTAACTGGTGAGATGGGGAATGAATTTCATTTTCTCATTATTCAGTGATACCTTGATTGCCGGACTCACTTCATTCCAAATTTGTGTTCAAACACTGAAAAGTTCACAAACTGAACATACTTCGGGAAACCAACTAAGTCATTTTGAGGCCCCCAAATTACATTTATAAATTCATTTTCTAGGACTTTAACAAATTTCATAATTTTTTTTTCTTTTACTCTATTGTGGTTCTCACAGTTTTCTTCTTAGCTGTACTGCTGGTATCACTTTTTTTGGAGGCATGTTTCAATATTTTATGCAAACGAAGTGCAAGCAAACAAAAAATAAGCAATGATGAAAGTTTTAACACACTAATAAGCACTATATGTTGTCTGGGGGAGCGCAGCGTTTACACGGCAGTGCAGCCCCTTTGTATCCATAGCCAGATGCAATGACTGACTAATTCTAAGCCCCTACGCGTTTTTCCATCTAGTAAAATTATGAACACTGAGATCTGTTTTAAACTTTGCTGTTTGGATAGTGAAAAGTTCAAGCTTGGAACCATTCCACAAGGTATCACTGCACAGTAATTCTTTGAATTATTAACCTTTTGGTCAGTCAACCTGGATTTTATTATAATCAGATAAAAGCAGTGAGAAAAAATAAAATGATAAACATAATTATTAACATTTTACTATTACGAATGGATTATGACAATAAAGATGAGTAATTTATAGAATAAAAATAGCTGGATGTTTACCATATTCCATGGGAACTAATATGCATACAAAGGAAAATGCTTTGTTCTTTGCTGGATAAGTAAAAAGTGTTAAACTCTGAAGAGGGATTAGATACTCTCAATGATGGGTTTGACATCTTGCTTCAAAACAAACCGCTTCATTACATATTCTCCATACATTTTAAAATACTAACTATTGCTCTCACTTCTTCAGCATGAAGCATTTTGTTCTAAGTGAAAACAGATGGTTTCTATTAGTAATTCGGAAGATTTTTTCCCTCAAAAACACAGACTGAAATTTTAAGTGGAATTTCTGTGACTTATTTCACTTTTGGCCATATGTTCACGAGAAATTGTGCTTAGTCATAAGAGAAAAGAAGGGTGTTAAGCAAAACAATGGCAAGAAAGGATTTATTTGACATCTAAAATATATAGCAAAAGGTCTGGTACTGTCACAAGGAAGCATTTTTTCCTTGTTTTATTCACACAACTTGTGACTGCTATGTCTATACTACTGCCCCAGTAGTATGTGAACCACATTCCAGTAAGGAATTATTACTGTCAAGTATTATCATTCAATAAATTCCACTGAAATTTTCCAAAAGGGAATAAAGAAGGGAAATCATTATAGGTTATTAAGTTAATTGAAGTATCTCAGAGTTCTTCAAACTTTCAGCTTCTTGAGTTGTGCTCAACATGCAGTATGCATTCTGTAAGTGATTATTCTTTATAATTAAGGACATAATTATTTATTGATTCTTTTAAAATAAGATTCAGAGCAGCTTTATTTTCATTGTACAATTCACCTAATTCACGAGTGTTGCATGTGCTCCATACCCTCCCAGCTTATTTTTTTTATTTTATCCTTATGTAACAATTTTTTCCCTTTAAATAAGATCTTTGTATTGATGGCACTATTTTCTACGGAAAAAAAAAAAAACACACAAAACAAAAACCTCATTCTGACACTGGAAAGGAAATGGGTTTCTCATTTAGCCTTCGGCATATTTACAAAGGTCCCCTCTTAGTACATAATTTTTCCAAGTAGAAAAATAAAAACAGGCATCCTGTTTTCTCAGATCCACCAATAATTTTAGATATTATTTATCTAATCAGTTTGGCTTAATGTAATCTGTATGAAGTTTTGAGGTTTTGATTTTTAATTCTAATGGGCAATGTGCTCACACTCAAAGGAGTACTAGTGCTGGAGGTAGCAATATTACAAATACTACAGAGAGTACAGTTTTTAAATACATATCATCTTGTGCATGTTTTATGTTATATGTTAAATTTTCTCTAGAGAAAATTTCAAGAAAACATGGAATGTAGACTCCCTGAAGAACCCATCTGTTTTTTTGTTTTTTTTTTTTTTTTGGTTTTTCTCCAGTACCAGGAACTGAACTCACGACCTTGCGCTTGCCAGGCAGGCGCTTTGCCACTGAGCTAAATCCCCAGCCCCTGTTTGTTTTTTTTTTTAAATTAAATTTATTGGTACAATTTAAATATAGACACTAATCGCATTAATCATAAGGAATTGATACCTGTACATGATATTTTTTAGTTCCCCCTTTGTTCCCATTCCCCTCCCCTCTTTTATGCCTCTTCTCATTTACAAAGCTTTGTTTCCATTTTATACTTTGTTCTCATTTCCCCCCCACACCTATTCCCTTGTTCCTTTTCAAAAATTCCTTTTTCACAATAACTATTATATATTTTGGTTCTTATTTACACTTTCAGTTTCTCACACCACAGAGACAATGTGATATTTACTCATTTGTCTAATTTATGTCACCTAAGGGTATGGTCTCTAGGTCCATCCACTGAGCTATAAATGTCTCAAGTTTATCCTTCTTTATGGCTGAGTAGTACTACAAAAAACTTTTTTATCCATTCATTGGTTGATGGACATTTGGGTTGTTTCCAAGATTTAGCTACTACAGACTGCCGCTACAATATGTCTGTGCATATAATGCTTTTTGTATGATGCTTTTAATTCCCTTTGGAAGATACCAGGAAGGGGAATAGCTGGGTCAAATGGAACCTCTAGTCCAAATTTTTTGAGGAATTTCCACACTGATTTCAACAGTGGATCAACCAGTCTGTACTTCCACCAACAGCGGAGAAGGACTCCTTTCTCCCCACAACCCCACCAGCATTTTTAATTAGTTGATAATACCCATTCATTCTGGAGTGGGATGAAATCTCAGTATTGTTTTAACTCTTATCTCTGGAGTGAACAGTAGTGTTGAACATTTTTTCATATATTTATTTGCAGTTTTTATAAAAAAAGATGTATGAAAGCCACCTATCAATTTCATCAAGGGTCAACAGATGGCCAATTCTGCTTCATTATAACCCCCACCACAACATTCCCCATTCTCCCTGCACCTTAGAATTATTTTAAAGCAAACATAGACCTTGTAACATTTCATCAATAAATACTTTAACTTGAACATTTAAAAATTAATTATTTTGTCACTAGTGGATATTAAAACACCAAATTTAAAAGAACAAAAGTAAAAGTTCTAAAACCAGGTTGATGAGAGAGAGAGAAATTATGTTCATAGTTGGGTATGATTCTGTTGTTTTAGTTCTTCATAAGTTTGTTTAAGGCAGTCATTCTCTTTTTGATTAGTACTTCCTACATGTAGGAAAAAAAACTCCTAGAAAACAGAGACTGAGTTTTATTTACCTGGATTTTATCAAAGTCTGGATAAATATCTGATTTATATAAAAAAGTCCTTCATACTCCTTAACTAAAAGTCTAAATAGAATATAAATTTCCCTCTTTACTAGTTTAATTCCCAAAGTAAGCTGAACAAGTATAAGAGGTTTTATATCTCACTTGACTTATTAAAGACTCCATAACTGTCATAGTAATTCTGGAAAGGTAGGTAATCGACCTCAGACTGAAAATCCTGAATTAGCCGTGATTTTGTCTCACCCCTTTCTTGGTGATTTTAGAATTGTTCTCATTACTGCCACAGAAAGCCCAGGCCTACTGTTAAAAATGGAAATCTGCCAACAGATTCTGTAATGTAAAACACTTTGCATATTCTGTGAAAATACAGTATACTATAACTGGAGATATAGACATTTGATACTTTTGATTTATTTTAAAGAGATCTATTAATTCTAAGAGAATTGTCATTACACATTATTTTGGCACTATTACAGAACATTCCCTTCAAATTTTCAGAAAATGAGAAATTCACAATGCATGTTCTTGTTAGTAAGACTGCTTATTCATAAAAAAACTCATGATCTTGTTAGTAAGACTGCTTATTTATTTAAAAAAAAAAAACCTAAAGAAAGAGTGTAATTTTGGACAGGGGATTACAAAGTTTTCTTTGAAACAAAATTTTTGTGTCATCTCCTCAACTATATGGATTCTTACAATTCTCTCTGTGGTTCTCTGTAATTATTGCTTTTTAAGAAACTACTGCTTTTAACTAGCCTTGTAATTTTGTGCACTATATCTGATTATTCTGATTTTGTTAGGTGTGTGTATACTATTTATACGTATCTCCCTAGATTATTTATGTGAATCACTCAAAAGAAAAGAGTATTCTTTCACTTGCAGAGGAGTTTCAACAATTTTAAGAATTATTGAGGGGAAAACTGATAAAAAATTTAAAGAAGTTTATCTTTTGTTTTAATAATTAAAGTAGTCTAAAAGCAATTACTGCTAATAAACTCCTCAAAGCATAAACCATTCAGAAAAATGAAAGTTAAATCCCCTTGTTAGAGTTAAATTAAGATAGAATAGAAACACAAATTTTTCTACATTATTACAAAAGAGAAAATAATTCAGGCAATATACCAACAAATGGTCATTTTAACATGAAATATTTTCTTTCTTTCTTAGTATATTTTAAGTAAAAAATCTTTCTTTTTTTTTTTGGTTTTTCTCTGGTACCGGGAACCGAACTCAAGACCTTGCGCTTGCCAGGCAGGCGCTTTTGCCGCTGAGCTAAATCCCCAGCCCCTCAAGTAAAAAATCTTTCATGGAGCTTTTATACATAGAAGTTTATTCTAATGTATGAACTAGAGTAGAACTCAAAGTGTACAGTCAAGATGATGTATGCTCAGAGTATTTCCACAGAAACACACATGCCATCCACTTTGATAAGAAAAGCCATGTATCTTTAAAACTAATAGTACATAGAATTATCTATTTAATTATTTCACATTTACAAGAAAGTTTAATCCATGATGGAGGAAACTAGGCAGTATGCTAGAAAACTGTAGTTCTCCATAACAGAAAATCATTAAACTACCCTATGAATGAAGACAAAGAAGGCAAGATGCAGAATTTCACAGCTTTTCTTCATGAGTTTATATCCTAAGAGAAGAAAAATCTTATGAAACCTTTCTCCTATATACTAAACTTTCTCTATGCATTCATTCAGTAAATATTTACCTCAGGCTATTCCCTGTGGAGTGTTGCATCTTTGTCAAGGACAGATGATAAGGCTTGATCCCCTGATACAGTGGGAAGAAGTCATGAAACTAATGACAATAATAAATGAGAATGGGAAAGAGACAGACTATCCCTGCTTTGAAATTACCATGATGTTATTTTACAAAACAGTTTAGAATATTTTAATTGAATCATTCTTCTATTCAACAAGTGTGGGTGAACTGCAGAACAGTAATAGAAAGAGAGGAGGAAATAGAGAATAGAATTTACTACTTTAATTATGAAAACAAAAGAAAACAGAATAGAGGGGGAAGTAAGAGGGATGGACATATAGACAACTTTTACTTATATATAATACATACAGATATGTTTTGGCATCTAGAGAAATATGTAAGAGCCTCAGAAAGGCAGAAATTAAATGATATATGTGAAAAGATTACTTTAATTTTGTATGATGTTATTGGAAGTACATTAAAAATAAAAGATTCTTTAAATATTATCAGGACATGATTAAATATTTACTTATAAATGATCTGGGATTTATTTCAAAGTAACCCAGTGGAATAGTGTGTGAGGTTGGAGTTTGAATAGATGAAGCAAAATTGGCCATATGTTAAGGTTAAGGTTAATTGAAACAGTTGAATGGCCACAAAGAGTTAATGGGACTTTTTGTTCTTGTTCTTCTTTGAAAATTTACATAAAAACAAGTTCTATAATTAACATAACATTCATAATTTAATATGGATCTCAAAGGATGCAACACTGAACATTTGATATTTATACCCACACTATGTAAAGAAGCATTTTCCATAGCTATTTCCCTGATTGGAATTAGTGGCAACACTGAATAAAATGGGAATGATGAGCTGAAATGTAAGGGTTTAGATAAATTTGGATTCTGGATACTTGGGAGTTAAGATATGGTCTTTCACACTGAAAACATAAATATAATTAAATACCAGTAAATATTTACATAGCAAATTTATTAAGCGTTCTGTCCTTTAAATTTTTTACCAGTATTTGTTTGTTACACATAGCCAATATACTAAGCACTGGGTATTTAGACACAAACACATGATTTTTTAATATGGTACTAGAGACCAAACCCAGCGCCTCACGCATGCAAGACATGCTCTCTACTGTTGACTACAGCTACAGCTCACAAAATTATTCAAAGCAAACATATTCAAAACAAATTTTATGTGATTATCTACACTGTGTATTTGTTTAAAGAATGCCTAACAGAGACTGTTGTATTAATAATGGAAAGCAGTCGCTTTGTCTTAATAACTCTACTGCAGGAGTGTAAGAATTAAACAATATTTGAAAATAAGGATACAAAACACAACCTACGTATAAACAATAATCACTTTAATGATATTATCTCACAAATTGGCACTGCATAAATTAACAGAGAAAGGTTGAAAAAGTGTAACAGAATAAGGTTTACCATATCTTTCCTTTCCCATATATGCATGCACACAAATACATATATATGAATTTGGAAAATAAGACCAAATCACTACATATCTATTGATATAAAGTATACTGTTGTCAAATACTTTATGTAATGGAGCATTTATTCATTCATTCCTTCATTCATTTCTTGCCAAAGTGGGACCTTGGCTTCTTGGGGTTCTTTATGAGTTCTGTATCACTCTCCAGTGAACTGGAACATGTGAGATAATGGGCTGTTTATACACTGTAAATCTACTTTCAGTGAGTTCGAAATGCGGTAGATAATAGGTTGTTTATGATTTGCAAATCTGTTCAGTGAGCTGAAAATTTGTCAGATAAAGGGGGCTGTTTATGAATTCTAAATCAATATTCAGTGAGCTGGAACTTTGTTAGGTAATGGGCTATGTACGAGTTATAAATCTGTTTCCAGTGAACTGGAAACATGTTAGATAATGCGTTGTCTCTGAGTAGTAAATCCATTTCGGTGTATGGGAAGCATGTTAGACAATGGGTAGTTTGGGAACTGTAAATCTGTGTTTTAGTAAACTGAAAACCTTCTTAATAAAGGATTTTTTTATTTGTCATAAATATGTTTTCAATGATCATGAAATGTGCTGGAATAATGGGTCCATTTTGACTTGAAGATCCTACTGTACTGAACTAGAAATAAGTCATCTAATAAATTCTTTATGAGCAGATCTATGTTTAGCGATTTAGATACATAGAACGATGCTATCTTGTTTAGCTAAGCATTCTAACTGTAATCTATTTTTCACCATGATATTCTCTGCTGAATAATGGTTCCTTTCGATCATGGTTAATGGAGTGGAAAGTGCCTGTGGTTTGTTTTCAGTAATGTGGTGTCAGACCTGTTTTGGAACTATATTACTATTTGTAAATTTTTAACAGGTACCAAATCCACCTTGACCCTCGGGAAATACTGTAAAACAGGGAAACCACAAGTTTTGGATTCCGTGTGCAAACATTAAAAAATATGGGCCATATAAGGAACATCCAGTGATAAAAGTATAGAGTGTACACAGTCTATAGATTCAGCTTAGGCCAAGACACCAAAACAGGAATCTGAAATCTCAGTAGGGTAACAACATGAACAATCATAAAACTGTAAAATATCATATTTAAAAATATTACAAATGCATAATAAATGGCACAATATGTAATATAATAACTATTGTTAATTTCCTGTCATCTTGTTTTGAAATTCTGTATCATCATTTTTTTTATTGCTTTGTTTTGTTTTTCCTTTTTCTCTTTAAAATAAAAAATAAAAGGCAAAACAAAAACAAAACTGTAATATACTTAAGAAAATAATGAGAAAATGGTCACTAAATAAAGGTCAAGTAACAAAATATAAAAGTCCAAAAAAATACCTCATAACAGTCTCTTGTCTAAATATAATATGTGCATATTTTGTCAATAGTTTCATGTTTGTTAATAATTACTATTTTGTTATTGGAAGTATTAGGGAAAATAATAAACATTTTCTATTTTCAGCTGTTATTTACATTAATGCTTACACTGATCAGTGTCATATACTTGATAGTATAGAAAAGTATATATTAAGAATCTCTTAACAAAGCCTAAAATTCATTAAAATCCTATATTTTACTCCCCTGTTTAGAAAAGAAATAGTTTTCAACCTCTAATGCAATTTCTAATGCTGTTAGTCATCTTCTTTATAAATGCTTTTCTTATACTACCCATATTTTTATTAGCTGTAGAAAAGCTATTAAGTTCAATAATCACAACACCTGCATACTTCTGGTATTTTCACACTTACTCATGTTCACTGCAGTCCATCATTGTGCAATGCTTATATTCACTGTGGTAGTTTTCACTGTAGTCAAAAATTATTTTTTCAGCTCTTTTATTTTTGATGTGTCTGTCTTTAATTCATTACTAATGCTACATCAGTTAAGAATAAAATCACATTCTCAATGCTTACACATGGGGTCACCTACTAAGCCATTTTTCCTCTGATGAGCTTCTGTCCATTGCTCACAGGTCCTGCTTTGGTGTGGACCAGAGCTTTTCTAAGCCAGAGGTTTACCTTCCACATGGGGCCAACCCTTTAGTTGTATGCTCTGTGAGAGAGTCCCTTGCATCCCAGAAGACCACGTTTGCCTCTGCTTTGCTTTATCCTTTTCCTTAGTGAAATGTATATTTTACAATAGGTTTGCTAGAAAGATATAGAAGACGTGGTGACTGCATGTCTCACAGTCTCAGTGTACTGAATGATAATGTGGTCAGGTACACAATTCTAAGACTTTTAAAAGCAGTGCTCTACTGCTGATGTTAGGAATTTTTTAAACCTTACTGTCTAATTGCACCTTAGTATATGTTTCTTTCTCTCTTTAGAACAGAGACAAAACTTTCTCCTTTATTTCTGAGCTTGCTCTTCCTATGCCACGCTTGTTGTCTCATTCACTACCCTGGACGTTTAGAAAGTTTTTCCCACATATTATTTTATTGTTTAAATATGTAAGGTTTTATATGTTATATCTTTCATATATTACATTTCACTCATTGAAGCTTCAAGTATATTTTTCTCATAAATTTTCTGTTAATTTTCCTGATACTTATCTCCTTTTTTCTTATTTTTTATACATTTTTACGTGTTATATTTAATTTTTCCAATTTCAGTTGCAGGTTTCGTTGCTGTAGTGTCTGATTATTTTGTAATGTCCACATTGTAATATCCACATTGTTTTCTAGACCTCCAATTATGCTTTTTTCCATATTTGCTGATTTTACCCATGTAAACATACATTGAATTATATTTTTAAAAGGCCTATTTTCCTTTTTTTACAGCTTCATTTTGGTTAGTCTTTTTTTTTTTCTCTTGGATTTGAGGCATTTTCAATTATTTGTGAATCTTGGCCTGCCTTCACTTTTAAGTGAGAATGATTTAAAAGTTGATTGAAAGGGCAGTGTAAAATATATGCTATGCCTTTTTCATAGGGGATTTCAAGGGGCAAAATCTTCAGGTCTAACCTCAATCCAGTTATATCCTCTGTAAAAAAATTCACTAGCATTGTACCTGGATTGATAGTCAACTTTAGGTAGAGGGCAATGAGATAGAATGGACTGGGAGATTTAGAATTTTTATTTTCACAGTTAGGTATTTTGGTTGTTGTCTAACTCTTTGAAAACATGGGTCCTTACACCTAAGTGGATCTCAGAGGTTCTTCAGAACAAACAGTTCACTTTTTGTTTCCATTCCTACCTATGCTCACTTTCAATTTTAATTTCCTCTATTTTGTGAAGGATTTACCCATCACTTGTCGATATTTCTCATCAATATTTTGCCTTGTCTTTTATATATTTTCACTTTTGCAGCTTAATGTTTTTATTCTTATTTGAACACATCTAGGAAAAACAGCACATCAATGTGTGTTGCTGTCAGTATTGGACAGTTGCAGCTGTTTGTCATCTGGTTTTTATTACCTCAGGAACACACTTCCTCCGTCCCTTCTCATTATTGTAGGCTAAAATACATTGAGTCAATTCATACTCATAGTCTTGTACCGAAAATATTGCGTGTGTATTAACTTTTATCAAGAAATTAAAAATTATGAATGCATATTAACAAGTCACTTGCTTTCATAAATGTATTTGAATGTTTTTCCTTTAAATAATTCATTTCTATTTTGTTTCAGGATAGTATTAATAAAGATGCAAGAAATTATGAAATGAAGGGAAGAAAAGTAAATTTCTCCCCTGTCATTATGGGAAAGTACAACTACAGCATTAAAGACGTATTCCTCTCTGATAGTTACCTGCTACTTCTCTTCCATGCATTCAGGAATAGTGTGTGAAAAACTTGAATACAATTCCACCTGGCAAGAATAAAGCAACTACATAGAAAAGATTGTTTTAGTAAAATTTGGAATAGATATAGGAGAAGCAAAGTGTTGCCCATCTTTAAGAACCTTAATACTGCATGACATAGCCACAATATATATTAATCAGCTATTAAAAAGAACAAATGCCATCCCCATGACTATCTTAATAAAAGATGAAACAGTGAGAAAATTGGAGATGATAAAGCAAGGGGCAATACAGTTTTCATTTGTATAATTATACAAGTTTCTGTGTTTATTTAAATTGCTATATACATTAAATAAAAAAGTAGTTAAAATGTATAACTTTAAAAGGATATCTTGGAAACAAATCAAACATACATGTGCAAGCACCACATTGTTTCACTAGTGTAAAACCCGAAAGAGTTAGTTTAAACTAGGAGATATGATAGACATTGTGAATTGATAGGAAAGCATTCAAGGTAAAGGGCAACTGGAATGTGGGAAAAGAGAAGGGAAAGAAGGAGAAATTTTGTATGTATGTATATTCAGGATAGTCAACATGGCTGTTCTACTGTCTTGTTTTTCTTTGCTGAAAGAAACTGTCAATGAGTCCTTGGTTGATCAGCTTTGTATGTCTATATCTGTTTTCATGAGAAACCACTTTGAAGATATCAATATGTAATACAACAAGCATTATTAATTCCCTACCACTCTGTTTGTAACTCCGTACTGTCTGTACTGTTCCTTTGCTATTTTGTAAAATGTTGACTGTCTGTTAATATTTTCCTCCTTTTATTTTTAAAATAAAAAAAGGATATCTTGGGATGAAAGATAATAATAAATAATAAAAAGTATAATAATACCATATAATAATAAAATAATACCATATAATAATAAATAATAAAAAGTATAATAATACCAACTAATTAAAAATGAAGAGAGTTGGGGTTTTAATTTGAGAGAGAGAGAGAGAGTATTGAATTCCACTAACTCTGAGGAGAACTGGATTAGCTTATTTTTTAAAATTATAAAAAATGCTAATAAAAGTAGAATTTTAGTAGTGAAAAAATGCCATTGTCATTAGAATGAATGCAGAATTACAAACAGAATTTAGCAGGAACGTTTATGAAAATTTCACAACATTCCCAACAGCAAACTATTTTTAAGCTTGCCAGTGAGTATTTGATTTCACATGAGATTTGTGGAACATTCCCTTGGGTTTAAATATTGGATCTCAAAGACTATGCCATTCCTGCTGAGAAAAATTTAGAAAACTTTTACCTATATAGCAAGAAATTTGACAGTGGCAATCACTTTAGTGAGATGACTTCAAAATCCTCAGATTTCAAAACTACTGAAAACAGAAAAATTAGGCAATAAAAAACAAAATAATGACCTATTACTTTAAATACAAATGATTTGCAAATTGGTGAAGAAGAGTGGTGGATAGAGTAGAATAACCTTAGGAAAGTAATTTCATACAAAGCCCCCTGTGGCTTTCAAAGAGTGGATAGCATATAACAAGTTCAACTCAATGTTATATTACATGACATGCTATAAGAAACTATACATTTTGAACAAAAAATAATGCTTTTGGTATCTGATTTTCTAAAATTGGTTCAAACTCTAAGCTAAGCTACTAAAACAGCAAAAATATGAGTGAATTACAGGTGATTGCAGGCAGGTAGCACGGGAAACGTGATGGTTGTTATTACCATAGTCAAGTGGTCTTCAAAAACTTAGGGCACTTTCATGACTCAGGCCAATACCCAGACATTCCTAACAAACGCAGAATCATCACACAGTGTGGTCTTTATGTAAATGTGATATAGGTCAGGTGAGAATTTTTCTTGAAGTGAAAATCATTCTTGCCAAGTGGAGTGGCACAGTCCTGTGATCTCAGCACTTGGGAGGCTGAGGCAGGAGGACTGGCATGACTTCAAGGCCAGCATGGACTGCATAATGAGTTTCAAGCCAGCTTGAGCTACATAGCAAGATACTATGTTAAAAAGGGTCTTTAAATAAAGAAATCATTCTTAGTGTTTGAAATCTTTCAAATAACTTTTACTGTTTTGACAAGTAAGATTTGGATGAAGTTACATATCCAAAATGAGAAAACTGAGGGATTCCCAAATTAAAAACTGAACACTATTTAGGAGAATAAAATATTCACTTAAAGATTTAACTCTTATTTATCTTTAAATTCATTCCTCTCGAAAAGTAAGGAAAATAAAAATAAGAATGAAAAGAAGACAAATAATGCTTTGCTTAAAAAGTAGTAAAACAGGTTTTGCACATTTTACAACATTTCAAGCGTATTCAATAACACAAAATGCAAAAGCATTCCTCTCTGTCTTTTATTTAAATAAGAAAAATTGATTTATCATAATATAAGCAGCCACTATTGAGATGTAGACAACCAAACTTGAAGTTTGTTCAGTAACATACTATTGCTTCCCATCTCTGTGCTTAAGCTAGAAAAACTGTATCATCAAATTCAAAATCTAAGTGCTTTGGACATATCTCCTTAATAATCAAATGTCATATCACTGTAATTCTTTCAAACAAACAAAGGAACATCAGGAAAATGAGTTCTGACATTTAGAATATCTTTCTTTAAATGAGAGAGTGATGTAACAATATAGTATTGTTTCATTTCACCATAATTCCCGTACGGCAAATGCAAATCTCAAAAACAATTCTTTTAAATCTGAACCACCTAATCAAGGATGACGACTGAATAAGAATCAGTATTTTTCATTTTTGTTACAACAGTGTAGCAAAAAGCTTTACAATGTAGCATATTAATCACTTCACCCACTATTTTCTACATGAGAATAGCACAGAAGTTTGTTTACATATATTTATCTAAGAGAAGGTCATGTTATGACATAACCTGACAATGGTGAAATGAAAATGCTTCACTTGGACATTATTTTTACTCATGAAAAATTGAACTAAATTGTCAAATATTGCCTTCTCCTTTGACACTTAAAATCATATGAAAATGTAGTAACTGAAGATTCATTCATGTTTAATCATTTCAAAAGGAACTTATTGTCAAAGAAAAATAGCTCTGGAATTCACATTGGAGAATAGGCTCCAATATAGGCCTCATGTTTAGAATTTTTCTCCATTAGAGACTATAAAGAAATATGTACACCACCCTAATTCATATAAAAATGACAGTATTCAACTCTAGAGTCATGAGTGGGTGAGTGTGGTACCAATCGGCTGATGAATATAGCACCCCCATGATCCAAACATCTTCTAACAGCTCCATCTCTGAACACAGTAGACTTTAGCAGACATTCTAAATGTAAACCATGACATCTTCAACTAAAGAGTGGTGAAATTACATTTTTAATAAGCATATGTTTCAATTATTTTCTCATCTTCCCATTGTATATGCCAATGGCTTCTTGTGCCCATTTGTACTAACGACACCTTGGAATCATGCTCACTACTGCAAAGTCTTACAGAAACTAAAGAGAAATACATTTCAGTTTGAGGACTCTGTGTGAGCAACACTGAGCAAACAGCCGTCCACGTAGGTTGTATACATATGGTGACAAACTCCCTGCTAAGCAAGGAAACTGCATACTATGTAGAGTATATAAAAATATTCTGAATTTCATAGGTTACTCTCTAAGAATAACTAAGTAACTCTCTGGAGTTACTCTCTAAAAATAATATTTTTAAAAAATTTTTCTGGGTAATGCTCCAGAATATATGTTTTCTACTATGCTGATTGCTGGTGTTCTGAACTGTGAATTAATTTTGTTTTTCTTAAGTTTCAGAGATTCCCATTTTATACTGTCCTTGTCAAACTCATTCATTCCCAAAGACTAGTTATAAAGTAAAAAATCTTTTAGCACCACTCATGTATTATGCAAATAAGTAAATAAATAAATTCCTCAAAATATTGGGACTGGTAGGGGGCGTCTGAACTTTTGAAGAGATATCTGTGGACAAAATCTTCATTGTGTTAACTCATGACACACACCGAAACTGGTCTATTTTACATAGTTCAGTTACGAACCAAGTAGGAGATCTTACAAACAAGTGAAAATATGACTTGGCATAAAACATATATTTTGCTGTAGTTTTTGTTATTACCTAAAAGATGGCAATATTTGTATATCACATGAACAGCAGTTGTAAAATTCAGTTAAACATCTTAAAGCATCAACAAACAAACATATCTAAGGATTATCTTTAAAAATTAAAAATTTGTATTATTTTGAAATCTTGGCTTCAAAAATATTTTCCAAAAGTGTTGAATATTTCTGTCAGTTTATGAGGTATCTTATAGGTATCTTGAAAATAATGTTGGTTTTGAGATGCTGAAATAGAAAAAAAATGAAATAAAACGCCCAATAAATAAATAAATAGATAACATTCAAGTTTTGCCATCAGAGAGGTATACTGTGCCAGCCACAAAGCCCCAAATAAAGCTCTAATGCACAAATTTCCAACTATTTTCCCTCAAACTCTCTGCACCAAACCACATTTCCTAAAAAACATACTGCTCATACACATAAGGCAGACCATATTTACTACTATATTTTCAAGTAATGATCAACTATGTGAATGTTTGAAAAAGAAAGAAACAGAAACATCAATGGAACATGACATTAAGGGGAAGGTGCAAAGGCACTTCTGTTGTAGGATTATATTCTTATTTTTTACCTCACATTCAACATCTAATCAGTAAGCATCTACTGTAGTCTAGGAATGCTGGAGATAAAGTCATGTATATTGGATACCGAAGCTGGTGATTTTAATACAGAGTAAATCATTTTTCCCACTGTTGTGTGGGAGTTTTCACATTATCTTTGGTGATAAGGTTATTAAATAAGCTTAGGAAAAGTTGTATAAGTATTAAGGAATTTTTATCCTTAGAATTATTCAGATGATTTCAAGTTGTCCATGTCCTATAAAATATATCACTCAAATACAGAATATCACACATCTATTAATTGATATCATTGCTATAGCTCTTTGTGACGTGGTCAATAGTTAATAATCAGAAAATGTAAGATTTTGCATTTAGTGAGTATTTTAGATATTGTAAGGAATCTTACCATGTATTAGTGTTAGAAGTAAAGGATAAAGCATATTCAATGTTGAAAAGATTACCTGTGAATTTGATTCTGACCTCAAAACTTGGCAAGTGGCACTAACTGTGGCAAACTTCTCCAAGAACGTTTCCTCATGAGGATTAATGCCACATTAAGGTAGTTAATATTTCAATATGTTATAACACAATCAAGAAAATAATGAACATTAAATTAGTATCAAATATATCTAAGAAGACTTCAACCTGATTACATACATTTATGTCTATTCTTTTGAAATGTCACTAAAACCATTCTTGAGATTATATTAAGAGAACTTTTAAAAAATGCAGTATGCTCAATGCACAAAGAAATTGAAAAATATATAAATAATGGGGTATAGATACACAGTTTGCCAAATGTTTGCCACTAACCCATAATTGTATACTTGAACAACAACAATGGCAAGACAGAGATGAGGATACTCAATTCTCCAAATCTGGTGAATGATAACAATGGATACTTGAAGGTAAAAATGGTGAGAAAATAGGAATAATTTGGGTAATTTCATCTCAATAAAGTATTTTATCTTTGATTTGTTTTTGTCTTTTTTGAGACAGGGTGTCTCTCTGCAGTTCAGGCTGGCCTTGAGCTCACTTTGTGGCCCAGGATGGCCTCAAACTCACAAGGATCCTCCTGCCTCAGCCTCTCAAGTGCTGGGATTACAGGCATGTGCCATCATGCCCTGCCAGTATTTCATCTTTGAATTGAGAAAACAAAACTACAGGTAATGATGGCAGTCTCCTTAAAATAGGGGGATTACCTGAAATTTGGTACTGAATATTGAAATACCCCCCATCTCTCCAGTTGCCCCTCCAACAGTGACAACTAGAATTGCAAATTCCACACAGGGAATTATAGAGTTTAAACAGGGAATTCCTACTAGCCTAAAAATGGTCCAGAGACAGTGACATTGGAATTTCCTTGAATATACAATAGTTCAACTAGATTGCTCATATATGACAAATGTCCTCTCATGCTCTGACTACTTGCCATACCTACTGAGCTTCTAATCAGTTTGCTAGTATACCAGCCTTAACTGCAGGAAGCACAGCTTCAGATATATGAAGAAAATCTTCAACGGAAAGTAAATAAATTAATTCAAATACAAAGAAATAAAAGCAATCTAAGACCAAGAGACTTTATATATGGATAAATATTGTTCAGAAAAATCATTGCCTATGCCTATGTATTCAAGAGTTGTACCTTTTTTTACCTTGCAGTAGATTGTGTTTCTGTAGTAATATTTAAATCTTTGTTCCATTTTCATTTTAGTTTAGTACATGGCAAGATATATAGGTCTAGACTCAATCCTCTGCATGTGGATATCTAATTTTCCCAGGACCATTTATTAAAGAGGCTATCTTTCCTCCAGTGTGTTTTTTTGGCTCCTTTGTCAAAGACAAAAAGCTGTATGTGTTTATAGTTGTATCTGGTACTCCTATTCTGTTCCATTGATCCATGTCTGCTTCTGTGCCAGTAGCATGCTGTTTTAATCAGTGTAGTTTTATAATATAACTTCAAGCCTGAATTTGTGATACCACCTCCCTTACTTTTATTAACTAAGATTACTTTTGCTATTCTGGGTTTCTTCTGATACTGTGAAAACTTTAGAATTGTTCTCTTTAACTCTGTGAGAAATAATGTTGGTATTTTGTTTGAGATTGTGTATGTATATTAATTGGTTTCATTTATACTCCTAGTTTATCTTAGTTTGCTAAAAAGAAAGATTATCTATCTTATTGTCTGTTTCTTTTTGTAAGAATCATTTTGGTCTGTGTTTTGTACTCTGAATGACTAAAGATAATGATACACAGTATGAAAACTATTGTTATTCTGTGATTTCTTGATTATTAAATATTGTTTTATTTTTTCATAAAAGTTTTAAAACTTGTTCATATCAATTATTGGTTGTATTCTCAAAGAACTGCTTTTTAGCCTTTTGGTTAAGGTCAAGTATAAAATATTCTCAGAGAACTGGAATTGTTGTATGTACGAAACTTAAAAAGAACATTATAAAACAATAACAGTTTCATGAAAACTAGAGGGAAAATGCAATAGAAATGAAACATCAAAGGACAGAGCTGAAAAATCAAGTTGAAAAAGTAAAAAACAATAACGACCAGTCCCCTTTCACAAACAATGATAGAAAATAACTCTATATCACAGCTCATCCATAAAATTTCCAAAAAGATACAAATAACAAAGATAAAGAAATTCTCATGGATGACAGAACAAGATTCCTTGAAAAGATTCTAGAATATTTGAAACAGCACATAATCTTGGATTTTTAATTCTAATTTTATAACCTGCCAAACTATCTAGTAAAATATGACCAATTAAACATACGTTCATGTACATATGGGCTCAAATAATTTCCTTTAAGAAATTTCACCAAACCAGGACATAGAGTTAATAAAATTAGACATGACATTTAGAATATTTAAGAGAGATGCAATACACATGCAAATATCCTTTCCTGATGATTACTTAACTTGTGGTTTCTAATATATATATATTCTCTTTAAGACATTTCTGTCTGCTCATAGAGACCGTGAGATGTAAAATATAATGCAGGAAAAAGTGAAGCCAACTATTTTATGTACCATACATTTATTATAAATGTATTATGTTTCAAACACTATTGTAAACAGTAGGGATATAGCAAACAATATCTTAGCTATGAATTTTGGTTTTGGTTTTGGTTTCTTGGTGTCAGCTATTGAGCCCAAGTGTCTAACATGGTAGAAAAGTACTCTACCACTGAGCTATACCCTCAGCCCTAACTGTTTTTCTAAATCATAGTTTTTAAATCAAAATATCTATGTCTTAAAATCAACAAAACTATACTTGCAACTCATTTCTGATGATTAAAATACATTTATCCAAGCAATGCTGCCATCTCCTAGAGAAGAAAAGAAACCTTACAGAGAGTAAAAAAATGCTTATAAGAGATTAGACTGAAATCCATACAGAGAACCAGGTTCAATGAACAAAATCATATCAGGCATCAAAAGAGGAACAGATTTTTCAGATGTACAGTGCTCAAACACTTCATGTGAAATAAAGTAATTATTTTGCCAGGCAGTCACTGGTATTTTTTATCAGAGTAAGGAGGGAGTGCATGACAAATCACCACGGTTTGAGAATCAAAGAGATCCTTGGGTGTACATTACTCATTCAGAAACTTTGATAGTAAAGCCAGGCACAGGGGCACATGCCTGTAATGCCAGTGTTCTGGGAAGCTGAGATAAGAGAATGACAATTTTGAATCCAGCCTGGGCAGAAAGATGGCAAGAGAGAAGATGGAAACAGAAAAAGAGGGAGATTTTGTTTGAGTTTATTTTTAGTATGAAAAAGGAGAGAGCCTAAAGGTTTCTGAGGAGTTACTGGACACAGAAAGCAAGCATGTAAAACAAAGTACAGAAAATTGGGGAGATAAGGAGGCCATAGTCTCAGCACCATAAGTGTGTGGTTTACATTGGAAAGGATACATTCTCAAAAGAAGCCATGAAAGAAGATGAAATAGATATATACAAAGGTAATGTTATTAATATTAATTAAACATGAATATATTACATATATAATGTATTGACATATATGCATATGTGTATATTGTATATGTATGTATCTTGTGTACATATAATGTATATAACATGAACATTTCTAGCACATGATACATTTGTATGTCATACATGTATCAATATGTATGGGAGGTTTGGGAGGCACTATTCTAAGAACTTCATACGCTCTAATAGATACTATATTTATCCCTTTTTTATAGAGGAAGAAACCAAATTATATAGAACTCAACTGCAGAAGTCACACAATTATTAAAAATAGGAGCCATAATTAAAACACAAGAAATTACTTTAGAGTGCAGATTCTTAAGCACATCACATCTCAATGAAGCTAACTACTTTTGACAGTGGCAATGACGTAACCTGGGGAAATTCATGGGGCACATTTACTTTTTGTCTGTAAGATGAGGAAAAGAGATATTTACTGAGAATAATGGGGAAGATAAGGAAAGCGTTATAAAGTGATGGTGAAGAAAAATGTAGACTTGTATCAGTAGAGCTGTATGTTTGTGTTTGCTCTCATAAAATATCTTTCTTTTACAATGAAAAACTAATAAAATTTATGTGGAATTTTAGTACATAGTAGAAAGATTAGTGTTCCCAAATTTCCTACTTGAGTTGTAGTCATATCTTGTCTATGACACTTTTAAAATTAGTATAGATCTTAATGCATCAGAAACCTCAGAACATAAAATAAAGATTAAATTATTCATTTATTTCTCTTCTTAAGAAAGTAATTAGAGATATTGTACACACTATATATCTCTACTTACATATTTCCCTCTAAAACTAATCCACTAATCCCTCCTTTGAATACTGGGCAAGTAACAAAAATAAATACCATGCAGTAGTGCTTAAATAATAGAAATTTATTTTCTCACATTTCAGGAGGCTAGAGGTCTAAGATCAAGTAGCTGGCGGGGTTGGCAGCTTCTGATGTCCCTCCCTTTGGATGGTATATGTGGTGTCTGCACATGGTCATCCCTCTGTCTGTGTTACCTGAGTCCTAATGTACACATTTTTGTAAGGATTCCAGTCATTGTGGATTCAAATCCATCCAGGAGCTCAATTTACCTTCCATCTTCATAGGTCCCATATCTAAATACAGTCATATGTCAAGGTACAGTGGTGTAGGGCTTCAGCACATGAGTTTAAGTGTGAGGCACACAATTCATCTCAAAACAGATACCACAAAATATAAACTTAATTATGTTAATCTGTCCTTTAAGGACAAGAGAGGAAGCTCAAGAACTATTTAAATAACTTCAGGATTTTGATTGTCCTTCCCTTTGCATCTTTAGCATTCTGAAATTAAAAATAAACTAGTAAGGATATATGGTTTTTTACAAGTAACTAGGGAGAAAAGTTGAAATAAGTCAGTATATTTAATGTTCTTTAAAGCAATGAAAATTTAAGTTACTTGTGCTTCAGGATAATGTCTTTGTTAGAACAAATAACCTTTTCCCAGTGGTTGCCTCATACTCAGTTGAGATTTATATTACATTGATATTTACATTTCAAAGAATGAACCAGTAAAAACTAATTCATGTGCCAGAGACTGTGCTAACCACTCCATGGGCATTGTTTTAATTGATGAACCCCTTTATAGTGAGCTAATTAATGTTATTTCCCTCTACTTTTTAATACACTCTTAAGCATTGCATCACACTGCAGGAATAGCATCTCTTGATTGGCTTTCACCTCAACAGGAGACTGACTTACAAATATCTCTGGGAGTCAGATCACATTATGATTATGAAGAGACCAACTCCAACTCCATTTAATATTTTAACAAATCTCTCAATAGATCGACAAGCAAAGACTGAGATATTATATGTACATTTTTACAATTTACACTCTTGAATAAGAAATATCAATGATTTCCTATTCATGGAAATGACACTGTAAATTTTGTGAAATTTAAATGTCAGCATTGCATGAAATGCTTTCTTGCATTAACTATATGTGTAAAGCTAAGCCACGTGAAACATAAGTCATGGGAACATGTAACTGTAAAGGTAGCTGTGTCAGCATGACTGAAGAAAATCATCAGCCTATTGATGGTAGTACCAACGGGAACACATTTGGCTTAGAGTTCATGATTTCAATCGTAATAAATGTTGCTGGTATGATTATATATAAATGGTGTTATTTATGACATTCCAAAGCAAAACTGTTGAATAAACACTAAATCACATTTCCCATAACATCTAGCATATATTAAATACTCATAAGTGTTTGTGGAACAAATAATAGAGGAAAAGAAAAATAATAAATACATGAACTATATATATTGATTTATTGACATCTAAGGACAAAAAAGAAATGCCATATTAGTAAAGAATATCTTCATATCAGTGAAAATGCTCCACTATTTTCTCTGAAGAATAAACCAATATGATTCTTACAGCTTTCTAAACCTGATGTAAAGTGTTTCTGCTAAAAAGAGGTGTGTAAGAAAAATGCTATCAAGAAAAATGTTAGGGGCTGGGGATTTAGCTCAGCGGCAAAAGCGCCTGCCTGGCAAGCGCAAGGTCATGAGTTCGGTTCCCGGTACCAGAGAAAACACCAAAAAAAAAAGTTAATCATAAAATCACAGGTCTTTTAATATTTGGTTTCAAGTGAGACTAACCAGCATCTTCTTGCTTGATAATAAATGAATATTTTACAAACCAAATTAAGTAAGTCGAGAATGAAAATGATAATTCTCAATTATCATAGTATCTTGATCGCTTCTCGGCCTTTTGGCTAAGATCAAGTGTAGTATCATAGTATCTTGAGAAAAATTGTAATACTATTTGACAGCTAACTGTGCTTCTGTCTCCTCAAAAATAATAAAATATTAAGTCAGAGCTCATCGTTTGTTCATATAACTCAAATCCAGATGCAAAATTCATTGCCAACCAATTATTTTTGGAGAGAACACGATAATGAAGAGAAAAATGAGCCTTTACAGCGTACTCACCAGGTAAGGTAAACAGCGGCTCAGTTACCCTCATTTGCTATGTCTAAAAACTGTGGCGTCCCAGAGAAATGACAGCATTTGTGGGTATAACTGTACTCCATATCCCTGAAGTCTCTCCTTCTTTAAGAAACCATTCCTCAGCAGATGATTTTTAAGTAAGATAAATGCTTATTGTCTTAACGTTATTTGCTGGAGATATTAATGGGCTGAAAGTTTTAAAAAGAGTAAAACAGTCACCTGTTTCACCCTTATGGATTTTGTTTTGTTTTGTTGTTTTGGTTTTTCTCCGGTACCAGGAACCGAACTCACGACCTTGCGCTTGCCAGGCAGGCGCTTTGCCGCTGAGCTAAATCCCCAGCCCCCACCCTTATGGATTTTGGCCGCAGATCATTATCCTGTCACAAAACTGGCATCTCAGACCAGCTATTTTCACACACCCCTTTCCTCCCTCTGCTGAAGGAAATTTCACTCTGTTCAGAGTGTCTGCACAATGCTGTTCATACGCATATCACACCTGTGTTATACCAGTGTGTAGTTATTTACACTGAAAGGATTTTCCCTATCTCTTGTAAATTCTAGGAAGGCAAGAATCTTGGTTTCCAGAGAGCACCTGGCTTCTTCATTTGGTGCCTCTTACCTGACTGCTCGCTGTGCCCGGAGAACTCTGTGAGCACAGTGAGACTTCCTCGAAGGCATTAATTACAACATGCCATCATGGATCGTGTAAATAAAACAGGCCAGGCTGCAGAGATTTAGATGGGTGTAGACCATATAGCAACAAAGGTGTTAAGGGAAAAATCATATAGCAACAAAGGTGTTAAGGGAAATATCAACAAAAAGAAAACAACAATATTTTAATAAAGGTGATTGTTCATTGTTTATGGCAGTTGTAAGGCCATTGTGTGTGTGAATGTGTTTGTGTGTGTGTGTCCTAAGTGTGAAATAGAGCTAAACTAAGTCTAAAGTGTGAAGTTTGAAAACCCACTAGCCAAGTGAAGTACAGGTGTGGAAATAGCACATTTAACATTTATTCAGAAGGAAGAGAGAGAATAACCTTACTCTAGCTCTAACCCTAAAGAGAGAGTAATTTTTAACTGAGTACATATTCAATAAATCTGAATTTGAATGATTTATCTCAGGTATACATTTCAGATGCTATGAGAAGGATCCAGCTTCATACCTGAAATTGTGTAGTTATGTTGTACAAATTTTAGAAAAGACCTTCCGTGAGAGCAAAACTTTAAAAAATCATTTGGTGTTAGTACATAAGGAGAATGACAACCTGTGTTATACAACGTGCCATACACAGGTATCCTCAATTTCATTACTTTTCTATTTGCTTCTTTGAATTTAAATATGTATTTTGATAATACCATTGAAATCAGAGAGTGAAGAAGATAGGGAACTTTCCCAATAAGTTATAAGTGAACATCTAAGTGTCTTGTAAGTGGTATTTAATCAATTGTTAAATTTGGTTTCCAGGGACAAACACATAATTTAGAGGAGTAATTACCTTAGAAATTATGCTTCTGTTGTTATTAATTCTGAAACAATGCCTATCTTCTCTCTGAACTCCTTGTTCTCTATTTAAAATTGGCACAGAAGAAAGATCACTGTAGATGTCTTTTAAATGGTAACTAAATTAACCTCATTTTCCCCTTATTACCTATCAGACTAAAAGGTACAATCAACGGGCACTTTCACAGACACGAGCTGTTCCACACTGAAGCGCTCCCGTCAGCCCACGCAGGCAGAACACTATCAAATAACCTGCCTTGCTGTTTCATATCACCAGATTGAGCCCAGTTGAATTTCAGAGCCTAGAGTTTTCTGAATATGACAAAACGGAGAATTTTATGAAGGTTTTGCCACTTTCAGATGTTCATAGATCAATAGTAACTTCTGAACTTTGTTATCACTCTATGTATATGTTTCTATTATCATATAGGTTCAGAAGGGATAAAGCAAAAAGAACTTCTGAAAATGTGCTTTAGTATAGGATGGTTTAATCCATGATCTCCTGCTATAACAGAATGCCTGACACGGTGCAATTTACAAAGGAAAGGTGTTTATCTCAGAGTTCTGGAGGCTGTGAGTCCAAAGGCATGCCAGGAGCAGCTTCAGGCAAATGCTTTTTTTTGGCTTTTTTTTTTTTGCATGATAACATGAAGGTAAATTGAAAGAGCAAGACGGCAAGTGCATAAGGTAGGAAATAAGGAGCAAGCTTGCTTTTATAATGCCTCACTTTACAGGAACAGATCCACTTGCATGCCAAAGGCATTCATTCTTTTTAATGATCTAATCATCCTTAAAGGCCCTACATTCCACTACTACCACAGTGGCAATTCAATTTCAAAGTGAGTTTTGTGACAAACCGCATTGAAACCGCAGCACACACTATTGATGTTCTTACATATGTAGTGCACTCCTACTCATCAACATTCCTTCTTATGTTCTTTATAGACTTTTATCATCATTATTTCCATGCTGTAAGGCCATCAAAGATAAGTCACCAATAGCCCCCAAGGCACAATAGATAGGAGACAAAAAGGGTTCAGATCTCTGGAACAATCAAATGACACTGATGAAAAGAATTCAGACTCCATCGGGTATATCACTTTCTACTGTCATTTCTTCTCCACCTCCACTAATGTAAGAAGCATATTCTATTAGAGCACGAACCTTTTCATGTAATTCTGAGGAAAATCTCCTGCCATGTTTAGAAAATGTACCTGGCAAGTGAAAGTACTCGGTAATCACTGTGGGATGAGTAAAGAACTTCTGAGGCCCGAGTCCTCCCCACCACAAATGTCTCCCCTTTAGAAGCCCGGTCTGCTTTCCTTTTTCATAGTGTTTTAAAGCTTGAGGAGAGAAAATATATTTGTTCTTCAAACATCTTTGCACGTTACAGGGGTTAGTTTGCCTGCTGGGCAGATTACACTAATGTATAATGATCAGTTCCTTTAAAAAATGGATAAATTAGTGAAAATGAAGGCCAAAGCTCAAGTTGTTGATTCTAATTAAACAGAAGTCTAATAGGAGGAAGAAACTGCTTGAGCTAAAACTGATCTTTTGTCACAAAAATCTTAAGAGTTACCGAACCCCAACTATGGAAGGTGTCAGTTCAGTTCCTACTATAGAACATACAATGTGCCCCAAGACACAGATAGTGACTGGTGAACAAGAAGAGTCACAGGGAGTTGACTCTAGATTCAGATTCTGGCTCAAAAATCTCTGTTTTTAATCAATATTCCATAGTACTGTTCAACAAAGCTTAACTGTGCATATTCTGTCTCCCTATGGCAGTAAAACCAAGCAAACAATGTAAGCACGAGATACCATGGTTCTCATTATTAATTAGTTCTTGGAGGCAGGAGTACCAAATCCAACAAGTACAAACTAATCATTTTGCCTGGAATGGGTCAGGAAGCAATCAAACCGTACAAGATCCAGCTTGCTCTTTGAGTTCCAAACAAATGATAAATAGCAGAACAAAACTTTCGCATACAATTGAGAGTACCAAAGTCAGTGAGGTTTGAAGCAGCCCAGTACCAAGGCATGACTGTAAAAGCATTACTTTTAAACTGCAAATTGAGTCTTAAGACAAGTCCTCTAATAGAACTGTAGACCTGACACAGGAAATCATAATAAAACAAGCTACTTTTATTATCTGAGTGATCAGTTTTATTTCAGATTAGATGGGGAAAGAGAAGACCCAATCCATTCTGCCAAGAAGCCCTTGAAAACCACTTGATATATCTCTTTTGTTTTTGTGCCATGGATCCAACCCAAGGCCACTCAGGGTCTATCATGTGATCTTATCCTGAGTTACTACCCCAAGCCTCACACTTAGAATTCCTGAGAGAGATCAGACAGATGAAGATGAAACAAAAGAAAATAATAACATGCAACACTCATGACACTGGGTTTCAGGGTGGGAAATTATTTGACTAAAGCTAAAGTCCCCCCAAGAGGGACCACTGCAAAGGCTCTACAATCCCTTTCATGCTGTGTTAGCTCCATGAGAAAAAAAGATGCAATTGAGGAAGAACACAGTGTATTACTGATGACAGTACAGATGCAGTAAGGGTAATGAAAAAGGCAAATTTAATACAATACAAAGATTTCTGAAGAGATGCACCAAACAGGTTGATAGTCCATGAGAACCTGGAACAAAGTTCATTGCTTACAATTTGAGATGCAAAAAATAAAGACTCAATTAGTGTTTAATGAATTAACTCAATGAAAAAATTGTTGTGCCTGATACATAGGCTTAGAATCTCAAGGCAAGTAAAGGAAATGGAAGACCAGCAACCATTAAGAAATGAAAATTTGGCTTTAATGGTGATGATCGATAACTCAAGAGCAAAGTGAACAAATAGCACAAGACCTATAAGAACAGGAGGATTTAAAATAACTGTGAGGTTCAATCCTGACTGGGAAGAAAATTAATGACTTCTTAAATAATGAATGTAGGAGGAGCTTCTATTTTTAAGCAGAAAAATGATGTTAGTAGGTTTCCTGGGAGTTAACATTAACATAGAAAAAAGGAAATTTACCATAAATATCTAGAAATTTCATACTGGTCTATTAGTCAAGGGATAAGTTAGAAAATTTTGACTTTGGAAATAATAATAATATTGATTTCCTGTTATGAATCTTCATTGAGATTAAGCCACGTAAAAGGAAAACAACGTATCTATTGGTAGAAGTTTCTGTAGGAACTGTATTGGCACAATCAGAAACAGGAAATGTGGAAAATAACATTTGATGGTATAGGAAACTGGTAGAAACAGCATTAAATGTTTAGCCTCTTGGTCTATATCTTGTTAGAATAATAAATATGGTAAAGAGACATTTAACTAAAGAGTGGAGTGGGAAATGCTAGGTGATAATTATGGGGCATATCTGACAGCTCAGCAGGTTGATGATGGGTAGACACAATGAGTTCAGAGAGAGAGGATATTAAGCTCAACTTTAGGTAGAGCAGCGTCTAGTGACAAGATTCAGGTTATTTCCCAACTATATTAGAAAGAAAAAACTAAGAACGATAGTCAGAAAGGGCACCTAAAATTTTGAGGAGATAAGAAACATGAATCAAGGTATGAACATGAATAATTTAGTAGTCAAGATCTCTTGCATAAGAAGTGAGAAAAAGAAGGGAGACTTCTGGGTTTAAACTGCCTAAAAATGGAAAGGGAATGTAGAGTGTAACCGGAGAGAAGTGATAAACAGTTAGCTTGTCAACATTTCAGCAAAGAATGCAAATACACATAGCAATTCTAGTTGGTAAAAATATAAGAGTTCAGAGTTTTGGAGCAGCAAAAATGATTTGTAAGAGCCCTTGAGATGGTTATTCTGCAAGCATGACAAGTCTAAGCCATATAATATGCTCTAGCAGGTACTGCAAATAAGGCTATGAAGAAGTCGCCACTGTTGAAGATGTATAATTAAAACTCAAATGAGAAAACTGCACATGGATTTCTGCTCTAGGAATCATTCACACACTGAATTTCTATAGTATTAATTCTTTAGCTCATTCATAGTCTCTGCTTCGGTTCTCTCTCTGTTTCTGTTTTATCTCTCTTCCTCCCTCTAGCCCTCACCCCTTTTCTCCCTCCATTACCTCCCTGCCTTTCTGCATTTACTGGAAAGGTAAGCAAAGCGAGTTGAACTTTGAATATATAAAAAGTATCTCTGGATTTCTGGTATAGTTTGTTTGTTTGCATACATAAGCCTGAAAAGCTGAGCATACTTTAGTGAGTACATGAAATTAAAATATCTTTTCCTTGCAAACAATAACAGGCAGCTCGATTTCTACAAATTATAATCTTCTTCCAAGAAGAACCTTGGATTAATTTGTATCCTTCTGCAGTTCCATAGATACTCCTGTTGTCATAAAAATTCTGAAGTCACCATATAACCCCCACAAACCTGTTTCTAGCTCAATTTATGTTGAATTGACTTTCTGAATTCATGTATAAATCCCTCAAAATAAAAAGTGAGTTCTAATATGTATACTTTACAGTTTACCTCATTCAAGTGAAAGCTACAAAGAACACATTATTTGTTTATACATGAACATGGCCATTAAAATGTCATTAAGCTATCTTAATAGCAGCTAATCATGAAAATGCATGATAAAAAGTTCAGCATCATTTAAGTAAATCTGAAAGAGCATACATTTGAGGATGTCAGTATCTATTCCACGAATTCTTCCCTATCTTTGTTATGTCTAACCTTACTGAATAATTCTTTCCTGTCTCATTTTCTTTCTTTACCACATCAACTACAGCTCATCATAAGCCTGATACGATGGTCATATTTGACTATTTGTTTTCAAGATCTATTATCCAGTAGATAAAAAGGAAATGTAAGCTTTAAAAAGCCAGACCTCATATTAATATGTTTTTAGGCATTTCTGAAGACTGGCTAGTGATCCTGTATACCACTGTGTCAGTTCCAGAACTTATAATTTCTCCCCTTTCATATATGCATGTATCCCTTTAGTATGTTCGCCCTTGTGACTTACCCTTACCTATGAAAAACCATCAATTACTTTACAATCAAAGGCTTTTAAAGCGTGTTCAGATATTGAAGCCAGCTCTCTTGTGGAACCCTGAGACCACCCCATATTGTCCTGCTGGATAATTATAGACGTTTGGTCCAGTTGCCTAGCTGGTCTAACAAATGTCAGACACACAGGAAAGTCATTTTTCCTCATCCAGCCTCCAACATAAGATTAGGTTTCTTTTCTAGGAATTACTTATTAAACTTGCCCATGTTTTTATTAGTAGTAGTAGCACATCAAAAGTTTAATTTTAATCTTTTGTTTCTTTTGAGGATTGCAAATATTTTCCACTAATGTTTATTTCGTGTTTTAAGTTTTTTCATATCTTTTGCTGTGTGGCTTTAAATTATGAGGTAAAATGTATCAAATGTACACTCCTGATATATTTTTTTCTGTTTAATTTATGAAATCTGTTCTTATCTGATATTACAGAAGCTCATCACATTTATGCCTTTAATACACTTGGAATTTACTTTATCCTGGAGCTTGAACCTGAGATGCAATTGTGTTTTTTCTTTCATGCATATAAATTGCCTTAGCATAATTCGGTATATGGAGTTCATTATTTTTCTATTTAATTGCAGTGACAACCTGATAGCTTATAACAAATATGCATATTTCCTGTTCTCTTCCCTTTGTTGTTTCATTTATTTGTTTCTTTTGAGATTACTTCTATAGGAGAAACCCGGAGACATTCAACTTTCTGAGACTGGTTTATTTCACTTACCATAATGGTCTCCTTCTGAACCTATATTAAGCAATTTTTGCTGTTAACAAATGCATGTGTGCTTTGGCTGGTGAAAACAAATGTTAGGAACTCATCCAATGGAATAAGGATGTTATTTTGTAAAACTGAAATATACACACTGAATGCCCATTGAAGAATGCATTTTTTAGTGTACATAGTATTCAAATTCAAGGCCATTATTTTAAAACATTTTTTTTTCCAGTGAGAATATACAGATGTGTAGTTACTGACTTTGTACTTCTGAGATAATCTGTGTTTCTCTGTATTGTGGAAATATGTGCCTTCATTATAGTCTGAAGATTTTACTTTTCTTATCTGATCAGAAGTCTGTTTAAAGCCCGTTATCTTTCCTTTGTAGATGATCTATTGCTTCTGGTAGCATCTTAAGGTTTTTCATTGCTTTTTCCTTTTTCTTATGATTGTGGTCAGTTTTATTTGATGACTGAATTAATCTTATTATTTTTCTCAATTTTTAGATTTCATGTAACTCTAAGAACTCATTTCTTATTTGTTCTAGTAAATGTTGTCCTTATAATTTTAAATGTTACATTTCTAACCTCCTTTCTTCTTTGCCAAATTCAATATTTGCTAGTTAAAAGTACATAAATCTATGAATCTATTCTCAAAATTTCAAAACTATTCTCTGGTTTAAAGTATTCTCTTTTTGTACAATTTAATTTATTTTAATTAAATATTTTAATTAATTAGGTTAAAAATTAATTATTAATGCATTTCTTATTAATTGGCATCTCATTTGTGCATTTTCACTTCATTTCAGTAGCATAAATGATATTCTATCCATTGAGCTTTTTAAAAATTTTATTATAGAGACTATTTTTCATTTCTAAATTGTAGACTTAGTTGTTTTTATTTTAATGAAGGCATTTCTCACACATATAATTTTGGCCTCTTTGCATTTGCCATTTCTTTCTTTTATAATCATTTCCCCCCTTTTGCCTTTTAGAACACAACCAGAAAACCTTAACAAAACTCTCCTTAATGTTTTTTTGTTATTTTCATTTCTCTTTGATAAGTGTTTTTTAGTTGTCTTTCTGAAAAATCCATGTGTAGTAGAAATTGAATTTACATATTCTTTTTGAGTAAAGGGGCTGTTTTTGTAACCTCTTCTCCAGCACTCAGTACTGTCCATTGGGTGGTCGTGTAATTGCCTTCCTTTGGCCTTTGGGCCTTAAACTGAAGCCTTCTCTTCCACGATTCACTTGGAGCTTAACTCCACAGGGTATGTGAGAAGTCGCAGGACAGCAACTGCAAAGGACTGGGGCAGAGCGGGGCGCAGGGCTGTTTTGTGGTCTCCAATCCTCCAGTGTCAGCAACTTCCTACAAGTCACTTGACTGGCAGTGGGCGGCACAGCTTTATGCTATTAGCCTGGCTACTGTGGAGCAGGATTTCCCAGTCCATGTCCTTTTCCCACCTTGTTTCTGTCTGTGTCCTACACTCCGACAGCTCAGCAGCCTGATGAGCAGTTCTCTGCTTTGTGTTCCTGCTTTGTTTCCCATACAAGGAAAATTTCACTTATTTCCTGAGATTAGCAACCTCTTCTTAATTTTCACTTTAAAAATATATCTATGACTGCTGTTGAAAAGCCAGAGATGGCCTCCAAGCATACATTTGAACAGTAAGGATTTAGCAGTCAGGCGTGGTGGTGCACGCCTGTAATTCCAACATGCAGGAGACTGAGGCAGGAGGATTATCATGAGTTCGAGACCAGCCTGAGCTACAAAGTAAGCTCAAGCCTAGCCTGAACTGCATAGTGAGACCCTGTCTCAAAAAGAGATAGAAAAGAGTAAAATTTAGCAAAAGGAGATATATTCCAGATTTTATAAAATTGAATACCAAAACAAATGTATTTTAGGCATTAATTGGAAATAGGTTAGTAAATTAATCTCTATTGTGGGTTTTCTTGCTTCATTTTGCTTGTATTTCTTTTCTTTCTTCAGTCTGGCACGTCAAACTACAAATTTTAGTATAAATTTCAAGACAAGTTTGCAATAGTTAAACAAATAGCAATTCCTTGGTGGTAAAAAAAACAATAGAAAGGTGCATGTAAACTCTCAGTGTAATCTAATCTTAATTAAATATAAATTCTACTCATACTTCCTTCACTATCTCATATGTATAATAATATTAATTATTTCAGATTGTTTATTATACTTTATATGCTAAACATAATTTAGGACAAAGATTGTTATCTGTAATGATCCACAAATATGGTAAAGTTTCACATTAAAATTATGCTTATCTGTAAGTTCTGTACATACCTGTTCATATAAAATCCTCTCAAAAATATTGAGTTAGTTTTCTATTTTATTAGTGAGGAAACTGACAGTGCCAAAGAGAAAATAACAGCAAATGGGAATTTGAACCCCAGGTGACTGATCCCGAACTCTTGGCCATTCTGTCTTACGTCTTCCCTGCATACTGAGTTCACACCTACAGTCATTCAGTGGTTACTGATTTCAAGTGCCGTGATATGGATGGGAGGATTAGAATGATTTAGTTTTCCACCTACTTTTTATTTTATTTTATTCTTATTTTAAAGAGAGTATTAAAAAAAAAGAACAATAGCAAAATGTGAACAAAACAAAACAAGGATATTAAAAATGATACGAGGTTTCAAACCAAATGATAGGGATTAACAGTGGTAGTTGTATTGCATGTTGCTATCATCAACAAAGTTGCTCAGATTACCAGATGCAAGATAGGAAGATTGATCAAACCATTAAAGAGAATAAGAAGATAATAATTTAAAAAAACATTAGAGACAATACAGAGTTTCACTAGACAGGATGCTAGGAACTCACCAAAGGCTTTCACATTGAATATTGTTGTCTTCACATCATGCATAGGAAGAACCAACATTGTGAAAATGGCCATATTCCCAAAATTGCTGTACAGATTCAACGCAATCCCAGTTAAAATACCGTTAGTATACCTCACAGATCTAGAGAAAACTGTCATAAAATTCATCTGGAACCAGAAGAGATCTAGAATAGCAAAAAAAATCCTTGGCAACAAAGGAAAGGCAGGACTCATCACAATCCCTGACTTGAAATTATACTACAAAGCTACTGTGATGAAATCATCATGGTAAAAAAACAGTCCTGAAGACCAATGGGACAGAATAGAAGATGCAGACTCCGCTACTAACACACTCAGCCACCTTATCTTTGACAAAGGGGCCAATCATGTTCACTGAAAGAAAGATAGCTTCTTTAACAAATGGTGCTGGAAAAACTGGCTTTCCACATGCCCTAGACTAAAACTAGACCCATGTCTATCACCATGCACTAAACTAAAGCCAAACTGGATCGAAGATCTAAATATCCATGTACTTTGATTCATATATTCAATTTAATTTATAGTTGCTGAAACAGGATCTGGACATGGTAAAATCTGTAAGCACAGTTCTGATTTCAGACACTGTGTTGATGTTTCATCAAAGTGAATATAAAGGGGCTGGGGATTTAGCTCAGCGGCAAAGCGCCTGCCTGGCAAGTGCAAGGTCGTGAGTTCAGTTCCTGGTACCAGAGAAAAACAAAACAAAACAAAAAAACAAACAAACAAAAAAAAAGTGAATATAAAGTGATCTTTACAAAACTTGTATCTGCTTTACAATATTGTTGCTTTCCCTGTATGTACTAAATAAAATTAAAACTCCTTATTGTGGCTATTTTGACATCAGTGTTCATTGAAAGATTACTTACAATAACCACGGGTGGAGACAATCAAAGTGTCTATGAATAGATGAATGGATAAGCAAATGTGATATAAACATACAATAGAACATTATTCATCCATAAAAAGGAATGAAGTTCCAATACATACTATATCATGAATGCATATTGAAAACATTCTATGTAAAATAAGTCACACATAAAATTCAGTATTTTAGCAGTACACTTATTTGAAATGCAAAGAATTAACACATTTACACATGGCAAATTTTTCGATTCATATATATATTAACACATCTCTCTACATATTTCACTATGATTTTAAAAATGACAATATACCAGAAGTCATTGAATGGTACAGTTCAAACTGTATGGTATTTAAACCATACATCAGTAGAATTTTTTAAAGCTCCTTATTATGGCAGACCAAGTTCTTCAAAATGAGACCCCCTCCTGCCATGACCGCTTCATCTCATCTGCATTCACGCCATACAACCTGTATTTTAGTCATATGAAATGACTCCGCGTCTACCTTATGCCTTTTATGGCTTCATATTAAACAAGTTTTGAGACCTGGTCTATGAGAATAGTTTTCAATCTTTTTGATCAGAGGCACTTTTTACACTTTTAAACATTACTGGAAGCTCCAGAGAAACTGTGTCTGTGGGTTCTCTCATAGTGTTTGTTAATATGTTTTTATTCTTTTATCTTTAAATATGGCTATTTACCATATTAGAAATAATTAAAACTTGTTCTTTTACATTTATCAGTTATTTAAAACTTACAATGCATTATTTTTGTGTGAATATAAATAACAGCTTTTAAAAAGTAATTATTTTTTCAAAACTATGAAAAGGAATTCTTTTCAAATTTATCACATCTATGAAATATCTGGCTTACCAGAAGACAGTTTGACTTTCACAACCTTTTTCAGTGACACTTGGATTGAATTATATGATGAAAATCCAGCCCACAAAAGTATCAGTTATAACGGGGAAGAATATTTTAATATCCCTTTTAGGTATTTCTGAGTATTCTTAACTCATACTATACCACCTCATGCCAAGTTACAGGTTAGCTACAGTGCAGACCGAAGTGACAGTGATGAACTTTTCACACTTTATTACATTAACATTCACTGATTTAGCTCATCCTTTGAATGGATCATTTATCCATGAGTGACTTTACTATGTCATTTGGAAAACACCGTTATCTTGACTTATGAGTATCTGCCAAATGTTGATGCCATGAATTATGCAAAACCTCCACATCACACTAGTTAATATCACAACCCATCTCAACAGAAAAGACCTAAGTGTGGAAGCTTTCAAGCTTCTTTGGTGAACACGTCTTTGAAAGTGCTAAGTTTTACCTGGAAACTTAGATTTGATTATTTATAACACATACTATAATGTGATTTTCCTTGAAATATGTTATTCTAGATTCTTTAGAAAATATCTGCCACACACACCTTGCTTGCACAGCTGCAATTTATCTCTTATTCATTCTTTAAGTAAAAACTGGTGCTCTTTGAAGCAAGCATTGTCTCAAATGTGCACTCTAATTCACTATTTTCAGTGGAACACAATTTAAGAGCCTTATGTATATATGCATATTTTATTTTGTCACTCAGAATTTTGAAGACATGTGTACTTAAGGGCTAAGAGTTAATAAAATACTAATGCTTACACTTTCTTGAAGGTCATTTTTCAGTGAAACCGGGTCTTTTTTCTTGCTGTTAGATGACAATGAAAAATATAATGACCATTAATCAGAATCTTATGTTACTGTATTGACTAATACTCCGGGGCCAGCAGTTAGCAGTTTTAGGAACTACAGCTTTTGTACAACATTGTAAATATCAACATTTGCAATATTGTTTATGTAATATGAATAATGCAATATCATTTATTGATAACATTAATAATGTGATATCATTTATGTAATTATATTTCTGATTTAATAGTTCCCTTTATAAGATCTTACAAGTATGGGAATTCAGGGACCCATACTTTGAGAATCAGAGGTCTAGAACTAGCCTTCCCTTTTCACTCTACTATCTGACCACTCAACTAACAGACGTCTATTTACCCATTAATTTCCTCCACTCAGCTCCTGCATGTTCTTCTTTAAGACTTTCCATAAGATTCTCTACCCTTTCCCAGGAAGATGTTTTCATTCTGTAAGGAACTCTAATATCTCATATATCAACTGCATTTCACGGCTTGTTTACTAGTGCTTTTCTCCTTCAGACTGTGGCTTCTATTGGCATAGAGACCAATATACACTTTTATAGCCAGAGTGGATAAAAAAAAAATCTAAAGAACAGAAAGTAAATGAATAAGTTAGTTAACATATTGTAGTTACAACGTGAACATTTGACTTGTGAATTATATCAGTCTTCACAGTCCAAAGAGTATTATGATGTGAGCTTCATAACATATACCAAAGAATCAATGAATCTTACATACATATAGCATCTATAATCAGTATCTCTCTAGTAGAGCTTCATACCACAAGTGCACACACAAAAACTAGAAATCCACGATGCCCTATGTCATAAACATACAAGTCAGAATTAAATTATCAATAAACATGTTAACCTATAGAATAAAATACAATGATGTGTATTTAAAGTGTCTACTTGAACTGATTTTTAAAAGGCTGAGTAGAATTTTAACAGGCAATATAATGGTTATGATTAAATTGTGAAAGTACAGAATAAACAAAACCAAGCATAAGCATGAAATAATGGCAATATACAGTATCAAGTTATATGTAAATATATATTTTTATGCACAAATATAACACTAGATGCTAGATCTCATTAATAGAGACAGGTATGTTAATGTAAGCTAACATTGCTCACATATCAAATTTGAGGAGATGATAAAACTATAAAATTATTATTAGCAAAAGTGTGGTTAATAGAAATTTTCAAAGATAATTCCTGAAAAGGTAAACTGACTTTGAGCATCTATTAGAAAAAAAAAGTACGTGATGATTTTTTTCTAGGTTTCTGTATTAAAAATATTCAAGTGTATGAAAAACATAAATCTTGTATACACATAAATATTCACTGTGCCACTTTTTGTAATTACAAAGGACGTACATGTGCATGTAAAAGTTTAACATCAGTGCTGGCTGTCAGTTATGAGTAAGTAAATGAGGCTGACAATTATAATGAGGCAGCAGCTCCACATTCAAATTTATACTACTTCAGTGCTGTACAGTAAATTTATATATGGATTTGCAATCTAAAGGTAAAGACGTTAATCCTGGTATAGTGAAATAGGAAATGAAAGGAATAGATGATTGATAGATAGATAGATGGACGAAGGGAGTGAGGGAGAGAAGAGATAGATGTTAGAGAAGCTGTATGAGGAAGAAGATGAAAATACTAATGAATATCAGATGATAATTTTCTATGAATTATACTGATAACTACACTGAATATGATGTTTTAATAATTATATAAATAAAAATATTTGAACATTGAATCATTTCTGAAATAACATTTTCTATGACCCATAAAAAAATCCTCAATAAAATACTTGCAAACAGGTTGCAGCTAATCATTAAGATTATACATCATGACCAAGTGGGATTCCTTCCAGGAATGCAGGGATGGTTCAATATATGCAAATCAGTCAGTGTGATACACTATATTAACAAAGCCTAAGACAAAAATCACATGATCATCTCAGTAGATTCAGAAAAAGCTTTTGATAAAGTCCAACACTCATTCATGATAAAAACATTACAGGAAATCAAAATAGGTAGTCTTTACCTCAACATGATGAAAGCCATCTATGATAGACCAACATCTAACATCACACTAAATGGAGAAAAATGTACTCTGGTTTCTCTTCAGATTATATACATCTTTCACCTTTTAAATGGAGAAAAGCCAAAAGCTTTCACTTTAAAATCAAGAACAAGACAGGGACGTCCACTACCACCACTCCTAGTTCTGGAAACATTAACCAGAACAATTAGATAAAGGAGAGGAATAAAAGGAATAAAGATAGTAAAGGAAGAAGTGAAAATATCATTATTTACAAATGATATGCTACTCTGTGAAGAAGACCCCAAAAACCCCACCAAAAGACTTCTAGATTTAATAACCAAATTCAATAGCAGAGCCAGATATAAAGTCAGTACTCAAAAATCAATAGCATTCTTGAACACAAGCAACAAATTCACTGAGTGAGAAGTTATGGAAACCACATCCTTCAGAATAGCAAACAAAAAATGAAACACTTAGAAATCAATCTAACAAAGGAAGTAAAAGATCTATACAGTGAAATTTGTATTACTCTGAAAAAGATATCGAAGAGGATTTCAGGAAATGTAAAGATATTCTTTGCTCAGGGATAGGAAGAAACAACATTGTGAAAATGGCCATACTCCCAAAACTGGTATAGGGAGTATATACCTATCAAAATACTACTAGTATACCCCAGAGATCTAGAGAAAACATTACTAAAATTCACCTGGAACCAGAAGAGACCTAGAGTAGCAAAAGCAATCCTGGGCAACAAAGGCAAGGCACAATCTCTGACCTGATGTTTTACTACAAAGCTA
>NW_004955440.1:7487107-7509643 GCF_000276665.1 Chinchilla lanigera
CATGTTTATAGCAGCACAATTTGTCAGAGCTAAATCTTGGAGAGTACCCAAATGCCCATCAACTGAGGTATGGATAATAAAGATGTGGTATTTTTATACAATGAAATATTGTTTAACCATAAAGAAAGATAAACATGAGGCTTTTGTAGGTAAATGGCTACAACTAGAGATCATACTCACAAATAAAATAAATCAGAACCACTCATGTAAACATCATATTATGTCTCTAATGTAAGAAACTAAAACAGTAAATAATATCCAAAAAGTACAATAGATACTGTTAAAGAGAAACTGCTCAAAAGGAAAGAACAACTGGGATGAGGGAAAGGAGAAGGAAAGAAAGAAGGAAGGGAAAAAATATATATATACACAATATAATTCATTGTATATACATATATATGCATGTTAGCATCTAATTGCTCCTCTGATAGACACAATATAGCTATGATAATTGCACTACTAGGTTTTATTGATTTATTCAAAGGAACAGTTAATGTCAAATTATTTGATCAATATTGCATGCCTAAATCTGGTACTCTGAAGAACTACTTTGAAGATAACAATATGCAATATAAAAACCATTGTTAATTTCCTATCAGTTTGTTTTGAAATTCTGTATCATATTTATTATTTTTTGTTTCTTATTTTTATTCATTTATCATAAAATAATTAAGATAACATTTTCTATCAAGATTTTTGCATTTATACATGTATATATCCCCACATATACATATGTACACATATACATACAAGACAAAATCTGCCATTTTAAAAACATATGGCTAGAAATTACCAGACATACTCTCTTAAATATAGCACTGAAAACTCATTTAGAATAGTTTTAGACTGAAATGTTGCTTCTCAAGAATGGCAATAGTCTCACATATAAGAAGCACTATGATTAAACAAAAATGCTGTAATTAGAAGCTAATAATCACAATATACATGGTGTGCATTTTAATGGCTAATTGCCTCTTTGATATTGGGGTATGCAGGATGATATACTTACATTAAGTATAAATCCTATGAAAATGTACTTGCTACAAGTAATTACCACTATTATTTCTCTAATAATGGGAACAATACTCTTTTCCACTACATATAAAATTATATTGTTGTACTTACTTTCAACAATCACTTGTCTGTCTTCCCAGTTATCTTTAATAAGCTGTATATTTCCAAAGTGTGCATCACTGTAAAAGATTCTGTTGGTGCCTTTTCTTCCTTGGTTATAGTCAAAAGCCAAGGCTATGACATTCTTAAAATAATGTGGATTCCAATATGGCCTTATTGGGGAATTTAAATTGGTTTCATCAGAAAGATGTATACTTTTTAATATTGTTCTCCCTGAATACAGCAAATAGCCTTCATGCCTTAGGCAAGTAACTCCGTCTTCTGCCAAATATCCATGGGCACAAGCACAAGTTCTTCGAGAATTTCCTCGATAAAGACAGAGTTGTATACAGCCACCATTATCCTTAGCACAAACATTGGTTCCTGAGGAATAAAAATACACACACATGGACACACACATATTATTTTCTTAAGAAGCTTTTTTAATTATAGAAATACTAAAAACTTTAATATTGATTATTTCTATGTTTTTATTTTTAGTTTTAAGATAGGTGAGCAGAAATAATTACTATAAAGTAACATTCCTTTCATTCACAGACTTTAATATCTTGGGTTTCCATTTGAGGGATTACAGCATTCTGCTTCCTTCACAAACCAAATAAAAACATTATCACTGTATTTTCTCTTAAGGTAGTCTACTGAATATATTTTTTTTTCCTGAAACTTGATACAAAGGGTTCAATATAATTTATACATTGTTATCTGAAGCAAAAGTAAATTAACTGATCCACACAAAATATGATCTGAATTCACCAAAAGAAAGAAAAAGAAAGAAGCAAGCACCACTTCAAAGTATGTATATATGAGGGACGTAAAGAACCAAATAAATTTGTGTGTCCAGTCTGTCCAAACCCACACACACACGTAATATATATAATTCCATAACTGTTCTAATTTTATGCTGTTAGGATTTCTTCAGCAGGCTAGTTCTTCTCAGTGAAATCAGTATAATCATTTCATGAAGTTCTTTTGATGTAAGAAAAATTAGTGATACTTTGTTTTAGTACAAGTAAAGTTTTTAAAAATGTCCAAACCGCCATCCTATCTATTCAGAAATACACAATTTAAGCAGGTGATGACTTTAGAAATATCTCACACTGAGAACATCACCCTCTGGGCTCATAACCATTTTAGATAATAAAAAGCAGTCCAAAGTAAAAAGTTTAGCTGGCTTTATTTTCTAGTATCTTAAAGTGCTCTTTTTAACTTTTTTTCAAGTCAGTGTATTTTTCAATTCTTTTCCTAATATTACTTATCCCAAATCAATACTCAAGAGACAGATTTGTAACACATCCTTGTCTAGTGCTGTCCTAGGCAAATAAGTTCATCTACATGGGAACCATTATATATCTATTTCCTTAGGCTACTATGTGATTGCTCTAGAAGGAAAAGCATATGATTTTCAGGTTTCTGACTCAGCAATTTAATCTTTACAACAAACTATTAAAAACACAGCAGGGATAAATAGCATGAAATTGTATCTATGGTACATCCTTTTAAGTGTGCTGACCTTTCTCTCTTACTCGGTTAAAGATTTTAATCTCCTTCAGGTTGACTCCAAGTCCTGTTCTCATGGTCACCGTTTCGGTGGCATCCTGCTTGTGGCCCCTCCTGATGGACCCGTTGGCGTGTGCCCTGCAAAATGTGAACGTGTGCGATGAACAAACTAAAATCAAGCCATTTCGTTAAACCGAAGGTTACAGATGTCTCAACAAAAGGGAAAGCAAACAAGTTTCGTCTGTGAAAATACTTGAGCCTGGAATATCAAGAGAGCCCGCCTTTTCTGTGGAAATGACATGGCTTTGTGAGATCGTTTTTGCGACCTTGCTGGGGTATGGTTAATCCTTCAAGCACAGAGCAACTCGCACTGAAGTAACATTTTGAGACTCAAATACTTATGGAAAAATGAATTACCTGTCAGACCAGTAGATGTAAGCCCCAAAGACGGCAACTGAAAACATATCCACATTGCTCCCTGACAGCACCATCTCGCGATTGCTTCCTGTCTCGAGGTCAATTCTTTCTATCTTGTCTGTGCGCGCATCACACCAGTACAATTTATTTTCCTAACGATCGATAGAAAGCAATGTTACAACCTGGTTCCAACGGTTTTATTAAGGGAAGACTAACAGCGGACTAGAACACAGTGGCAGTTAAAATACTTTCTAAGTCTTTAAATGCAACAGACCTCATAGTCGATGGAGATTCCGTTGGGCCACGCTATCCCGGTGCTCACAAGGACAAGCTTCTCTGAGCCGTCTAGGCGAGCTTTCCCTATGCAGGGCATCTGCCCCCATTCGGTCCAGAACAGGAAACTGAAATAAAACACACAGTCATTAACAGTAGTAATGTGAACACGAACAGAACAAAAACAACACATTTCATAAATTAGAATTACAAACATGTTTGTGTTAGCAAGAAAATATCTCTATTATAAAATATACTTAGCCAGGCATAGAAATCACATGTAGGATTCAAAATTCCATCGAAGTACATTTTGTACACGCTATTCACTAACTGAAATGCTCTTTTCCAACTTCTCCCATTTGCTCCTTGTTTCAGGCTCCAATATTCCATCAAGAAGCTTCTGGTCCTCCCTGGTTATAGCACTATAAACTCGGCTCCGTAATAGCAGAGCACATAGATTACAGTGGCTGTTCCACTTGTAATTTTTACATTGTTTTTTGATTTTTAATTTTCCCCCACTGGAATGCAAGCTCACAAAAAACAAAATGACCTTTGCTCTTTTTCATCATTGTTATACCTACAGTACCAGATAATTAGGAAAGTTTCAAAATGAATATTAATATTAAATACAAATTTAGCATGACTCCAAATAATGAGATTAATGCTTTATTCATTCAATATTATACTTACAGAATCAGAAATTAGAAAATTTAAAAATAAAAACTTTTACTCAGTCTTTTATGTTTTTAATTTATAAAAATATACATTAATGTATCATAACTTTCTATTATGTCCATTTAGATCATAAAACAACTATTGCAACTTGAATTTTGTAAATTGTCATGTGAGACCTTCTTAAAACAATTTCATGCAAAAAAAGGCATTCTTATTTTAACAATCATGATAAACAAAATGTAATGTAGAAGGAAAGGTAATATAGAAAGAAAACTTAGAAAATACTAAAATAAAGCAAGATATCAAAAAAAAAAAAAAAGATAGAGCCTGGCATAGTGGCACTTTCCTGTAATCCCAGAGCTCTGGGAGGCTGAAGCAGGAGAATCAAAAGTTTGAGCCTACACATATAATTCAGTTATTTACAAGAGGTTATTTCAAAATATAAACTAAAAAGGGCTGATGATATAGCCTAGTATGTAAGCCAGGGTTCAGCCTCTGTTATAAAGAAAGAAAAGAAAGAAAAAGAAAGAAGAAAAGTGAGGAATATAATCAATTAATCAATGTATGTTTACACTTATTCATCCAAAGAATTTAGAATACATACGAAGAAGCAGAAATCCATGCTTTTATGTAAATATGGTTCATTCTAAATTTGAATATATGTCCACTGAAATTGTAATCAATCAGAAATCCACAATAATTAGAGTTTAGGAAAATATTAATATACTCATTCAAGTAACAATGGTTTGCATTTCTGTGTATATTTGGGTCATGAGTGGTCATAAATGAGAAGAGAAAATGAGATGCATACAGAAAATCTAAAAAACACATTTATATTTTATACTCAATGGAGTTATTATTTAGCCATGAAAAAATACTTAAAACTACATAAAAAGTATGTGCTCTCTTGAGGCATATTGTTTTGATGTATTTATTGTTTTTTCTTTCTGAAATAAGTATAATGACATTTTATGACCAGATTAAAAAAGAGGTGTTGGTGATTAGAATTTCAAGCATGTTAATGGAGAAGTTTACTTCATTCATATTTATGAGCTCAGTAAATCAGAAAGAAAAACCTTGCAGAAGGAAATTCAACTAATATTTTCTTGGTAAGATCTTGGTGAAAAATACACTAAAAAAAATCTATATTTTTGTTAAAGTCAAGATTTTTAATACTATATGCTATTCTATTCAGATTAGAAATATTGTTAAAAAAACAGTAGTTAAAATATATTGCTCTGTGTAAATTTTTAAGGGCAGATGTCATTGTTCTTAAGTCAGGTGATTTTTTGCTGCAGAAAAGCCACTTTGGAGGTCAGGAAAGACAGGTGCTTATTCTGTCTAATTCAGGTCATCTACTTTTAACAGACTTCAGAGTTCATATATAAAAGAAAATGTGTGATAAACCTTTTACTTATTATTGCTCTGGTTTCAAATATACTAAATAAATAATCAAAATATTACTGTGAGTTAATACATAAAGTAAACCATGTGACATATTCATCCTGAATTCTCACAGTTATGAAAATTATGGTTCAGAGAGTTCACAGTCCATAATCGACTGTGCATTTGGGAACATAAGCCAGGGACAATGCTCAGGCCTTGGTGGCCCAGGCTTGCTTCAGCTCCTCTGTAGAATGTCGTGTCACACATCCTAAGAATTTTGTATCAGAAGTTATTGTCCTGAGCTATGAAGTAGCAAAAGAGATGTTTACACTGAAAACCCCAACTAAAATGTGAAGATTCTTAATATTAAGAAATGAATCTGTCATTTTGTAGCTGTCTTTATTTTAAATTTGTAGTACTCCATGCAGGAAGTTTAAACAAGCACAAGTAAAATTTATAAATGAAATGATCCTAAATTAAATTTTTGAATGAAGACTTTATGCAGATTTTCTCTATGAAAACAGTAATGTTTCAAATAGCATAATATACGAAGCCAAGTCCAACTGTGTGGATTAATGGTTAACTATTTCATCAACTAAAAATTAAAGATTCAATCTACCAAAATTATGTAATACTATATAAAGATCATACAAAGAATAATATATTTGCTCCTCTAAAATAACGGAAAGAACTGAGCACAATTGTCAACTTGAGAATCTTTAGGAATTATAACCAAAATTTCAAGAAAGTACATACTTGAAACTCGTAAAAGTTCCAGGAGATACTTAAAGTTTAATATAAAATTTATATACTTGTCCTTGAGATGACTTTCATAAACACAGATTCCTCATGTGTAAACATGATCTTCAGCAATATGAAGAAATTAAAATCCTAGTCACTGACTTTTGAGGTCCCATAGAAATTAAGAATCTGAAGCTAATTACCGTCTCCACTAGATTTCTTATTTTGTAGTTGTGAAGTATTTCTTAGATTGAGTGATATGGTCAAGAAAATTGGCTTTAGAGTATTGGCTTATTAAACTTACCCCTGAAAACCCTAACATTAATGCAGACATTTTCAAAATTATCAAAATCATAGGCGTGTTATAGAAATGAATTTTCTCTGCATACTATATTATTTGTTAAACCACCCTGTAATGTAATTCTTACATTACAGAATTGGAAAACACGTAGGGACATTCAAAAGTAATTTGAAGAATTATATAGATACTATTAAAAATCATCACACAATCATATGACACATTGTTGCTACCATATATCATTATTTTCTTAATTAGATATATTAGTTTTGATGTGAAAATGCAGTGACTGCATATCATGAGTCACTTCTCAAACACTGATATTTATACAACAGATTTAAAAAGCCACATGGCAGAATTGGAGTTTCCAATGTCCAGCATACGCTTCCTAAGCACTGAACACTTACAGCATCATCCATGTGCTACTTTTACAAAAGTTGGCATTAGTTTAAACACAGGTATAGTTCTATAGAAAAAAATGGTTATTTTCTGCTGCAATTCAATATACTCAAGCTGAAAATATACACTCTAATTATTATGAATGATCTTGAATAAAGACAAAAAAGTTTTTCCAGAAATAAGTGTGATAGTGGTTACAAAAATAAAGATGTAGCTGGGCGTGGTGGGCTACACCTGTAATCCCAGATCTCGGGAGGCTGAGGCAGGAAGATGGTTGTGAGTTTGAGACCAGCCTGGGCTACAAAGTGAGCTCAAGGATAGCCTAAACTGCATATGAGACCCTGTCTCAAAAAGACCAAGAAATAAATAAATAAATAAATAAATAAAATACAGATCTGATTTCTGTGAGGCAGGTATAAAGAAGTAGGAGTACCAAAGAGAAAAATGAGTAAATTTAAAATGCTGAGACACAGAAAGAATAATTAATGTGATTCTTATATTTTATATATGTGAACACTAATGAAAAGCAATTAACTTTAATCACTCATTTCTTTGACTATAGGATTCTCTTTATTTTTTTACACATTTATTTATTTATTTATTCATTTATTTATTTTTGAGGCAGAGTCTCACAGTGTAGGTCAGGCTCACCTTGAACTCACTTTTGTAGCCCGGGCTGGATATGAACTCACAGCAATCCTCCTGCCTCAGCCTTCCAAGTGCAGGGAATACCGGCATGTACCACAAAGCTCTGCCAAAACTCTCTTATTGAATGCCGAACTGTCTCCCTGAAGCTGATTAGGGTTGCAATTTGTGCAATAATCTTGCCATTTCTTTCTACTGTGCTTTCTCAAAGACAACATAATTAATACTTTGTCAGACTGGCTAAATAAGAAAAAAACAAAATCTGAGGTAACCAACAATTTCTATCCTGGCACAAACACAAAAAAAATGAAGACCATGCAATTCTCTATGTATGCATTTGCCTTGCTTGAGAACAGAATCAAGAATATCACTGTGTCTTCTTTTGGAATGGGGGTCAACAGAGGTTTACCGTGACTGTAAAATTAAGAAAACTCAAAGCAAACAGTCCCTACCAAGTAAGAACAGTTGCCAGCCTTCAGGTGAGCATAACTTTAGTGTGGACAACATGCTTAGCACATTCAACAGAAGTACAGTAAATGCTCTGTGGGTCAACATGTCCATCTCCATCTTCAGGGCACAAGCAAAGTCATATACTTCCAAAAGTGGGGGTACATTTAACAGGTACAAGAGTTGACATTCTGGACTGAGGGTGCTTGCTGGGTTCTATTCTAGGATCAATCAAAAGTTTATATATATATATATATAATTGATTATATGTTTATTGCATATTTATTATATATTTCTTATAGGTGTGTATACACACACACACACACACACACACACAGACAGAGAGATAGGGAGAGACCCCTTATTCCTACCAGGAGTAATATATAATCCTGAGCCCTTTTTATTTCTATGAAGTCCTAAATGAGTTACTATTGTCTGAAGAATCCTATAACTTAAGAAAATTCTATCACAGATATAGAAAATGGCACTAATAGAAGACACTATAAAACTAGTATGTCTGTGGTAGTGCATAATCCCAGCTCTCAAGAAGCTGAGACAGGAGGATCACTGTGAATTGCAGGCCAGACTGGTCTACATATCAAGTTTAAGGACAGCCTGAACTACACCATGAGATCCTGTCTCAAAAAACAAATAAACAAACCCAGTATGTCCTTTACCACTGTTTATCTAACCTTTTTGTTTTTGTTGAATTTCTGGTTGACTCTAAAATTTATTCATTCAATGCACCTATGTATATTCAGCAAATATGTAATTAGCTACTTATTGTCTACTAGAAGCTAATAATACCAAATAAATTGAGGTAATGACCTTTGTGAAGCTCATTGTTTAATGACAGATGGAAATACATAGAGAACTACCTGAGAGAAATGGGAAGAGAAATACTTAAAAATTATGATTTGTAAGTCTTTTCAAGTCATGAAAATAACCATTGCAACTATAAAAGTGTGGAAGTTCTATGCTTAGAAAAGTTGTCATTCCTATAAATATCTTTACAAAAAAATGTTTCTTTTGAGCCAAAAGAAATTTATAGGCCATGTTTGTGTTGTTCTTTCTTTCTTTTTAGGCTTGAGGCACATTTATAAGTTGTCATTTGTTCCATAGTTTCCTATCTAGTCTGTTACTTTCTAAGCTTATATTAGATTAATTGCCTCTTTACTTTACCACATTGAATAATTATGCAGAATAATTTTTTTTTAATTTTTATGAATGTTGATAGTCAATAGTGGAGAATCATGGGACAGAATTCTTCACAAGGAAAGGTCACACTGACATCTGTAATCCAATAGCACATTAGGCTGACCACAGCACATTATAGTTATTTCCTTATTTGTGTCTTTATACCCTGCCTCATTGCCCATACACTCACTTGAGGAAATACTCATACGCAATATTAGTGTATTGTTAAAATTTTAACTATAATTTTCTTAGGTAAATTATCTTATTGTATGTATTTTGGGTATATGAAATGAATTAGTCAATGTTTCTCTTTAATCTATGAATTTTCCATATATTTAACAGATATCCCTCTAGAGACTACACTTCTAAACCTCATGAGTTGATTTAGGATTCTCAAAATATTATGAATACATTTTTAATTTATTTCATGACCTGGAACCTATCTTATCACCAATCATATCCATCTGACTGTAGACATTTTAAGTTAAAAAAAGGAGACAGTTTCTGAGACAGTTTCTACAGTCAGAAAGTAAATAAAGTCTTTCAAACTTTCCTTTTTTACCTATTCTCCATTTTTATTGCTCAGAGCCTTTAAAATAAGAAAGGTTATGTCTTGGTTACTTTTATGGCTTATTGAGACAGAATACCTCACAGGCAAGGTTAAAGGAGGAAAGGTGCACTTGGCTTACAGATTGTACAAGTGTCAGTCCATACTCAGCTGGCTCCAAGTCAAGGTGGCATGGCAGAGGGGCATCAAGAGGAGAAACAGTTCATGGAAAAGCATGGCAGCCAGAAGGCAGCAAGCGGCAAGCAAGAGACAAGCAATGAACAGAGACAAAAGCAACCCTCTTTCTGTCTCTTACTTTTCATCCAGGGTGCCTGCCCTTAGGGCAAGTAGCACTTACATTGCTAACCCTAGCACTACACTATGAATCAAGTCCAGCAGCACAGCCTTGATCCCAGCATTACATACCCTAGATCCAGCCACCTCTGGAAAGTGCCACCTATGACTGCATTGGGGGGGGACATCTAGACACAAGCATATGTATATGTTAACCATAACAGGTTAATATTTGTATATGTAGCTACCCTTGCTTTCCATTTAGCAAGACTTTCAGTCCTCTGGGCCAGGAGCTCTCTCTGGAAGTGAGAAGAGACCTAAACTTTCCTTGCACTCTTTCTCCTCCCTCCTCCAACCACACAGCTGCTAATCATGCAGGGTATCATGATATCTTGTAGTTCTTCTCTCCTTGTAGCAGGAGGGGTAAGATATCAGATTTATGCTTAGAGTTAGGGAACTACAATGAAGGATATAGTGAAACACCAGGTAAGTAAAGACCTAACTTGTTTTGAAAAAATGTATGTAGTGACATTTTTGAACAAATTTCTGACAAACTATAATACAGCATTTTTATTCTATTTTTTGTTCTAATTTGTTGATATTGCTCAGAGATGAATGAAGGAAAAAGTGTGGCTATAATTTGGATAAGGATGGTGATATTTCCGAGTCGTTTCTGAGCCCATCGTTATGTCTTAATTTTACAAAATAGCACTCTGATTCCATCATTATTACTATTGTAAATCAAATGAATTCTTTCTTTTTTGTAAGTGTTGCCCTTCTTTAAGATGTAAAATATACTATAAGAGATAGGGTGTTAAATGTACTGAGCTCTACTTCAACAGATATTAAACTGTCCATCAAAGTGTTCTGCATATTACAGAGCATATTGTAAATGTCCATACATAAGCAATAAAGGCCACTTGACAATGTGTACCTGTAGAATGCCAAGGTCTCATGTCAATTCTGAATTTTTGTCATGGAAAGAAAAACTTTCAGCAAGGTTTTTATAGTCACAGCAACGCAAAGCCAAATTCAGATAGGCAACATACACCCTGCTGCTTAAAATGGAACAAAACAAAACACTATTTGTTTTTATTTAGTGATTACCATGGGGATGATGAAAAATTTAAGTATCATACTATTAATCTTATGCTTTTTATTAGTAGAAAGTGACTATTTAGCATAAAGAAAATTTATTACATTCAATTTTTCAAACAGCAAGTGATGCCTAGCCTAAAAATAATGGAAAAGTGAATTGAAGAAACTGATTTTTCAAGCTGGACTAAATTCATATATGGTCTCTATTTTGCATCAGACTGCATCATCAAAGACCCCAAGTCTCTACTGTTGACGAATTGACCTCATCTCCACTCTTTGGGGCCAGCAGATAAGTTGGATTCAGTTAATTTCCTTATTTATAGTTCACCTTTTCCCTGGGCAGCACCACCCGCCACGGCTTAACTTCAAACAGAATATTAAAATGCTGTACATTATTTCTACAATAGAAATGAATTCTGACACTTACATTTCTATGTAATATTACTGGGAAATCAGTTTTTGAATAATTTTACATAGGCTCTTTCTTTTGAAGCTTTTTCTCCTTTGAGGTCAAGCCCATACACACAAGGGAAAAAGACAGGGGAAAGATACTAATAATATTTCCAAGTGGTCATAAATATTTTTCTGTAAACAGGCCACTGTGGTAAGTTCATGCACTTAACATTGAAATAGATATATCAAATCATACCTATAAAGATGAAAAATGTTTATTCATGTGACTTAATATTTAAGGAATACTCCTAAGAAGTGCAGTTACACAGGTAAATAATACTTCCCTACTGTTCCAAATGTCAAGCTTATCTTGCTTTGTGGACATGTAAACCTTATTTTAGGGACTGAAAATTAAGAAATCAAAAACATTCCTCCTGCTGAGACAGGCTAAGCTGACAGCCACAAAGATGAGACGCATAAAATCTGACAAACATTTGGAGAGAAGAAATAGCAGGATTTGGTGACAGATGAAATAGCCAATGGAAAACTATACAAAATCTAAAGCTTCAACCTCTTTTGTAATAGCATAAAAAGAAGAGCCCTGTTCAGGAAAGGGATTCAGGGAGGGAGACATGGGCGGACACATTGAGGTTAATGACAGCTAAAAATAAAGTAATTCCAAAAGGAAACAGAAAACGCAAAGGACAAAAGTAAGATTATACTTCCATTTTATATATTTGCTTATTTGTATATCTCCCATGGTCTAAGAAATGCTTAAAAAACACAAAATCACATCCCTGAAAGAACATATTAAGTGAGAATAGCACACTAAACCTGAAATGAGTTAAAAGAGAATCAACCAAAATGCTCCCTGGAGCTCATGGAGGGATCAGTGAGGATCAGAAAAACTGGGCAGAGAAAGTTAACAGAGACAAAAGCTAGGGTGGATGGAGGAAAACAGCCAGGAGAAGACAAGTGATATAAAATCTGGAAAAAATGTCTCTGTATGTTTAATTGATAGGAATAGAAATTTCTGGATTAACCACAGTTGAAAATGTACTTCAGGTGTTCAGTAAAGAGACAATGTGTACAGGTCATTATTCTAAGAGGCTGAGACGTAAACAGGTGGCAATGATAAGACATTAATAAGTTCCTTATCAAACAAAAGGGATGTGAGCCTCTTTTAAAGCAAAAAGAAAGATTTCTTTGAAAAGAACAACTTAAAGATGATGTTTTTCAAAAAAAGGGAATTATTGTTGCATGAGACGTCAGAGGCAGTAAGAGCCCACTGTACCCGTGATAAAAGCACAGAAGTCATTTTAAGAAGGAATAAAAACCTTCTCTGGGGCCGTATTCACTCAGATATTCACAACACGAATTCATACATTTCATTTTCCTGTACCTCCAGCCTCGCCACTCAATCACAATTATCCGCCAAATGCATTTAATTGCTTTGCCAGTTCCTGATAGCTTCTCCATCGTGCTTCTTCTTCGCCAACACCCTCAGGAACTTGGTTACTGCTGCTGACGGGCCTAAGCACACTCCGGCTCACCATTCCTCAGCTTTAGTGTTCAGAGGCCAGCATCACTCTTTTACATCTAATTACAGAAATAAGGCTTCCCAATAATGCTAAGGGGAAATACTCTAGTGTCTATTTCACAAGTGCGGATGTCTCTCTGCTCTTCTCAAGGTCCTGCTCTCTATTTCTCTGATTCAATCACTACACACGCATCTCATCTTCTCATGGGAAACTTATAGTTACCGCACTGCCACTGTCAACCGCCAATTCGTCTCTTTTTTTTGTTTCATTTTCCCTTTTTTTCATTGTTGCTACTCCTAAGTTGCCAAGCATTATTTTTGAAAATCATATAAATATTCTGATCAGATTCTAGATTTTAGATAATCTCATTTGGTCTCATGTGGCTTGAAAATTATTTTATCAATTATTATGGAAGATGTTAACCTCCATAGATTCCTCAAAGCCTATTTATTTACATCTGCTAGTCTTACTTATATACACTAGCTGCTAGGAGTTGCCTCAGTTTTGCTAATTTAAACACAAAAATACATTGTATCTCTGTATTCTATTCCTTCTTTCATTCCATTTCTGGAGGAGAAAGGAAAGACAGCCAGCATTTCCCTTAATTCTCCCTATAATGTAAGCATAAAGATAAGGTCACGATGTTTGAAAGTGTCTTCAGGGTTATAAATTCCAAACTGTAGTACAGTCAGTGCTCCATCTCAATGTGCTCAAGTGCCATGCACCATTTCTACTGTGAGGTGGTCAGATGCTGCTGGGTTTGTCTGTCACACCTCACACAGATACTTTCTTTGGAGGACTGCCCTTGGTCCACAGGACACTCTGTCCTCCGACATTATTGAAAGCCAGAAATCTTGGGCTTGCCCATCTTCACAGTGTGATCTTTATCCACAAAGTGCATGGGAGAGTAAAAGTCGTACTTCCTTACTTTAAGGTGAAGTTTATACATTAGATCCCTCCCCAAAGGTATCAGTCTGTGGTCTCGACTTTGCTCCACACTGAATATTTGCTGGATTTCTTCAACTTTCTGATCCTGTTGTTTTCTCTTTCTGAGTTGAATTCTCCCTCGAGGGCTACTTCCTGGAATACCCAGTGTGCAACACAAATTCCTCTGATAGATCTGTCTCTAATACTTCTTGCTCCACTTTACTGCTTCTTCCTCAGAAAAGTTCCTTCTAATATCCCTGGAATTTGTTTTCTCTTGACATTCACTTTATAATCTTCTTTCTACCAGTTTCTTCCCCTCTATGCATAAGTATAATATCTTAGCTTTCTGCATGAAGACAAATTTTTCTTACACATGGCTATCCTCTCAATGCACCTCCAGTTTTATTCTTTCTTTTAATTTCCCATATGTATATATATTTGTATAGCCTACATATGTTATGTCCACTTTCTAAATACATCTCATTCTTTAATTCTTTATGTTAATTTATGGCTTTAGTGATTTCCTGAAATTGGTAACAATAAGCAAAATCATCCCTACCTCCAATTTTACATGTCACACTCTGATTTATTTCTCCTACTTCTTTAATGCTGGCTTATTACTCTTCTAAAGCTCTCGTTGGAATCTTCTGAGGTCCCTAAATGGCTGAGTGTTTGCTTCCTCTCTCTCTCTTGTTCTCTCCTGGTAATGTTGATGTTGATTTTATCCTCCCTACTTATCCCTTCATCTCTAACTATCACCATTCACCATTTAAGTCCTTAAGTTTCCTTTTACTATATGGTTTCTTGAGTAATTTCATCCACTAACGTAGTTTATTGCAGAGTTGAAGTCTGCTGCAATAAATGAGTGGTTTTATTTCTATCCAACTCCTGATTCCAGCTGTGCTCTACTGAATATCTCTTCTCCAGATAGTTCTATAATTTTTGAATCAGTTTCATTAAATAAATAATGTTAAAATTTTTATTAAGAGTAATTTTCAAGCATTAAAGATGAAATCTTTCTAAACTCACAATGATATCTCATTTCCATTTGAAAATTTTCTTCCCTTTCTCCAAATTGACCTGGGCACTTGCAACCAAAGGGTAATAATTTTTTTCAGTTTTTCAATTTTTTCTCTTCTTGTTAATCTCTCCATTACACATTTGCTACCCTTTCTGTGACTTGGCAGAGGAAGCAACCTCCCCCATTGTTGTGGCTTTGACCTGCAATGTCCCCCTAAAGTCTTATTTCCTGATACATGGGGGCTGAAGATGGTGATCTAATGAGAGGAGTCTGATAGCCGACTTGCATAAAAACATGTGTTTTGGCTGGAGATGGTGTGTGACTTGGGAAATACATCTTCCACTGTAGATCTTCCCTTTACTTTCTGCTTTGTGGTCACCATGACCCAAGCAGGCTTCATCCCTTCAAGCTCTTCTAATACATCCTTCCTGTCTTGGACCATGGATTGAAAATATGGGCCAAAATAAATATTTCCTCCTTTAAGTTGTGCACACTATGCACATTATGACATAGTAATGGATGACACAGAATGACACAGAATGTGAGGAACACTCCCCTTCTCTGGATAATAAATTATCATTCCTGAAAATTTTCTATTGTAACGACTTCTACAACTGCAATAAATTTTCATTATCCTCCAGCTCGAAGCTTGCATATGTTTTCAGAGAAGACTTCAATGGTGCACGAATGGTATATATTTCACTAAGTAAACTAGGGAAACTATGAGTTTAGCTATTTCTTTAAAATGTAGAGGTTCCTACCACCCATTCGAGGGCTCTGAGTTCTCTGTCAGCCATATCACCCACCCTCTTATACATGTTTTTTTGTGCTGAAAAGTTTCATTGTTGGGATATAATACCTAACACTTTCAATTTAAAGAAGGAGAGTTTTGCTTGGGCTCACAACTGCAGTGCTGTCTTAGTTAATTTTTTCATTGCTGAGACAAAATATACACAATGTCCACAAATTAAAGGAGGAAAGGTTTATTTAGCTCAGTTTATAGAAGTTTCAGGCCAAAATCAGTAGGCTCGAAGGCAGGGTGGCTTGGCAGAGGGGCCTTGCAGAAGACAACTTATGGTTCCCATAAGATAATAAAAGGAACAAGAGACCATAATGGTGTCTTTCTATGCCTTTTATTTTATCAGACTACATAGGAAGGGTATCACTCACACCCTTAATCCTAATGCCCTTGAGCCCACACTGCACCATGAGTCAATTCCAGCATCACGTACTCTCGATCCAGCTACCTCTAAGGAAGCCCCACTTATGACTGCATAAGTCCCACTTATGACACAAACCATAACATCTTTCCCCTGCCCCACAAAGACTCATGCACATTCCTTTATTCAAAAGGCATTTAATCCATCTCTAAGTGTTGCCAAAGTCCTAACAGTTTCAGCATTGATGAAAAGTCCACATCCAAAACCTCCTCTGAGATTTAAGGCAAACTCTTAGTAGTGAGCTACTGTACAAACAAAAATAAAGTACTTCCACCAATGGCATATGGTAAACATTTCCATTACAAAAGTCCTAAAGAGGTGGATAGCAAGGAATGGGCAGAAAGCAAGCCCAAAATCCAGTAGGGCAAACATTAAAAGCTAAAATTCCACTTCTAAAGTCCCCAGCATTTATATCAAGTTGTGAATTTCAAAGCGTTTGGGTGGCTCTGACCCTTTGGCACTGCTGGTGATTGTAGCTCCCATGGTTTCTGCCTGGGGCCAGCTCTTCTTCCTCCTTGCAGTTTTCCTTAGACAATATATATTCCTGACTTCTCCAGATTTCTGAGGTCTCCAGTGTACCTTCATCTTCACATTCACAGCTTCACACACTGCCCTCTCAGGGGCAAAATGCCTAAATGGGCCTTCTTATGAAATCTGCTTAGAAGCTTTCCTGACTCCACAACTCTTGCATTCTGCATGCACCTAAAGTCCGAACCACGTGGTGGATGCTGCTAAGCTCTGCTGCCAACTGAAGCTGTAGCCAGGTATTCTTTTCTCTTGCTTGTAGGGGTCTAGAACCTGGATTGCTGAGCACTCTGTACCCAATCCTGAGGAAAAATTCAATTCTCTAGGCTGGCACCATTCTGAAACATGGTGGTCTGGGGCCTTCTTCTCAAAGCAAATTCTTTCACCTTTCTAACACTGAGGCTGCAAAGGCTGGAGTCCTGCTCATTCTTGTGATGTTTTCAGGTCATCTTTTCTGTTGTCTTCTGAAATATTTGCCCTTTCACCGCTAGCCCTTCCAGCAACCAATTTCTCCTCTGTTCTATCTTTGCAGGCCCCAATTTTACTGGAGCTCTCTTTACAGCCAAATGTACAATGATTTAAATCATTCTTCTAAGCTCTTTGCTCTTGATTCTCAACATAATTCTGGCTAAAATTCCACAACTGTAGCCATGTTATGTCATTGCCTCATCATTAGCCTGCCTTGAAATTCCTTCTGCAAGATTAGTTAGGCAGCTTCCATTAATCTCAGTCTCAGGTAAAGTGTCTGGACACAAGCAAAATGCAGACAAACTTTCTGGCAAGGCATAACACACATGTCCCGGAGTCCAATAGCCAGTGCAGTCTTTCTTCCCAGCAGCAACCTTGCAAGTCTGGTCTTTACTGGCACCATTTCTGTCAGCATTCTGGTCTTCTGAGCTCTGTCCAGAATCTCTCATCAAGTACAGCCGAAGGCATTCCAAGCCTACTTTTTCAATTGGTATCTCAGAACCTTTCCTAACTCTTTGCTTTTCCACAAGCCAACTCCAAATGCTCCTAAACCACTTGATCAGGTATAGTCACAGCAATGAGCCTACTTCAGGTACCGAATTCTGTCTTATTTACTTTACTTATTGCTGAGACAATATACCTAACACAAAATTTAAGGAAGGAAAGGTTTACTTAGCTCAGTTTGTAGAGGTTTTAGTCCATAAGTGGCTGACTCCTAGGCAGGGTAGCTTAGCAGAGGGGCATCACAGAGAACAATTCATGGTGCCCACAAGATAGCAAAAGGAACAGGGGAATTTAACAGCATGTTTTTGCACCTTTTATCTTCTCATACTTAGAGTGGGTCACACTCCCACTCTTAATCCTATTGCTCTTGAGCTTAGCATTGCACCATTGGTCAGTCTCAGCATCACACACTCTAGGTCCAGCCACTTCTGAAAAAGCCCCACCTATGACCACATGAAGCTTTGGGGGACATCTAGGCACAAGCCACAACAAGTGGGTTCAGTCCATAGTTGGCTGTTCCAAGGTAGAACAGCCTGGCAGAGGGAAGCTGTTCACTGTGGTAGTGAGAAGCACAGTAAGAATGGAGGGCTCTGGGATGAGAATGGAACCTCCCAAATCATTCCCCAAGTGCCTCGCCTTTATGTCCAGTCCCTACTCTGTACATGAGAGTTTTGGAGTACACTTCTACACTGTCACATACCTTCTGTGCCTGTACTCTTTCACATGTCCTTGGCTTGTCACTAATGATTTCTGATTATTGCATTTCTCCTTCACATATCCTACCCATTTCCCATCCCAAGACTCTCTTTCTCCTCAAACCCCTTCCACACAGTCTCCACTAACACTACCCCTGTGAGTACTGCCCTTACTTTTTTTTAGAATCTTTAATCATATGCTATAACTTTTGTTAAAACCTAAAGTAATTTGCAGTGGTCTTATGAAAATTATTAGGTCAACATGAAATTTGGATGTGAGATTGAAATTTGAGTTAGACTGATAAATATTTTGACACTGAAAATAAGTCTTACTTCAGAAAATGAGGGTATTTGTCTCACTGAAATGTTTATATTCACCAAACCTTTCAGTTTAAATAGAAAACTCTTCATGAATGGAAGTGTCATCTTATTCACAACATCGTACTTCACAGTGCCTCCCAGATCCTTTCATGTATTTTGGTACTTTGTCGAGATGCCCTAATTGAAGGCTAAGGACATCGTGGAAGAAGGCTGAAACGTTCTGGCTTTAGAGTCTGGTACTCAACAAATGTTTACTGAATAAACTGAAAGAAAGTGGAGTATCTGAAGGTACTTGGGCTGATGTTCTCAATCAACCTGAAGAGAAGTAGATATCACCGTATTCCATGATGGATGTAGAGAGTTAAGAGACCCCTAAGAAAAAGAAGGTCTGGAACATCAACTCGGGGCTGAATACTTGAAGATTCAAGAAGAAATGAAAAAGAAAATCACCTGTTGGTAAATAGCAGCATGAGGCTTGTATTATTGAACTACACAAACCTATAATAGGTCAGACAAAAAGGATTCTGTACATACAAAAGAAGTAGCAAATATATAAATATGCAGCACAGAGTCTTTATTAGGAACAAATGAAACATTAATTTGATATTTATCCAAGAGATTATATAAAGCATTCAAATTATGTTTGTGGCTGTCATTGGAATAATCATTCATAATCAAACAGTTCATCAAATTTTTTCTATTAAGGTTACCATGATTTATTTCTTGATTATCAATTATACTGTAAGGAGAGTTTCTTTAGAAGGCATTTTTATTTTTCTGTTTATACTATGATGTAGCCACATTCAACTGAGTGGTATGTTTTACTCTTTGAATTGCACAAAATTCCTTCCACTTCCTCAGTCTTGTTTTGTTGTCAGTGCAGATGTAGTACTAAGGATTAAAGCCAAGGTCTTGTGTGTGTGAGACAAACAATACTCCACCAGTTACAATGCAGCTTTTTTGGTTTGGATTTTGAGACAAAATCTTGCTAAGTTACCCAGATCAGATTTGAACTTGTGAATGTCCTGTCTTGAACTTCCAAGTAGCTAGGATTACAGGCATGCACCATCATGCTCACACCACATTTTCAGTTTTAATATGCAATATTATGAGTCTGTGTACAACAGTAGAAAGCAAGAAGATTTACAGGAATATCCAGACTCAACTCAAAACTGTCTCATAAGCTTCTATTGAATTTCTTTCATTTGTCTTCAATATTTTCTCTATGATTTATAGTTCTAAATCTTTAAATTATCACTATAATCCTATTCTGAAATTTTTTCCTTTTATTTTTGATATTTGTATTAAATTATGTAATACTTCACTATATAGGTACACATATTACCTATAATACACCTACATAGACACATTACACATAACATTATCTTTGGAATATAGAAAAAAACTAAAGATCCTATAGGCTAATTTAGTGACACAGTAATATAATTAAAATTTCTGAGGCACTTTGCTTATGTGTTTATTGAAAGAAATGATGCTCTCTAAGTTTGAAGTGAGATTTTAAATATGATGAAAGGGGAAGCACTGTTGAATTTTGAGAAAGAAATGATACAAGCTACTTATGTTCCAGTAAAATCACCATGTTCTTACATGAAGAATGGTTACCAGGAGTTCAAAGGTAGAAAACAGTGATAATTCAGAAATCCTCTCAGATCATAATGACTCAAGTGGTGGTCATACCAAGGAAATTGTAAAAACTAGGTAGAATGTGAATGCATTTTGAAGTCAAAAGTAATAGAGTTTCTTGGTATATTAGATGCAGGGCAACAGAGCCATGAAATATTTTGGGCTGAGCAATTGAAACAATGGAATTGTTATGAACTAACAGAGAAGCTGTAATTATAGAGATTCAGTTCAATTGTGGAAACAAAAAGTTCTGATTTCTAGTGGGTCTTGCTGTAGTTATAAACCACCCCCAATTTAGAAGCTTGGACAACAGTAACTTGCTTGCTTATGAATGTGTAAGTTTGGCAAAAGTCTATAGGAACAACTCATTGCTTCTCTACCTCACTTGTGGTAGTGCTAGAGCTGAGGTGATGTAACATGTGGGTTCTCGAATAATTTGAAGATTGTCTTTCTCACAGTGTCTGAATATCAGTGCTAGCTGTTAGCTAGTGCCTTAGCTAAGGTCACTGTCTGAGAAAGTTACAAGGAGCTTCTTCACTGGAATGCTTAGCTTTTTTAGAGCAGAGAAGTTCTTTTCAGAGCATTTGAGGGAATCTAGTAGAAGTTTTTAATTTATTATATATAATAATTCCTTTCATTTTGGGAAATTGGTGCATATACACAGCACATTTTGATTAATTTGACTCATGATATCACAGTAACAATGAAGACGGACAGTTGTGTTCATAAGTAATATAACATTTAAAAATAGGGAGTTCTATATTCTTAAGAGAAGAATAGTTGTCAACCAGATGTTTGCACTTTAACAGCTCCTGTGGCAAAACCATGATGATAGTGAAGTAAACCAAACACACATGGCTCTTCTGATAGAGTGAGAGTCCAGATTACAAACACTATCCAGTCCAAGAAAAAGTATAGCTACTACGAAGTGAATATAAATAAATAAAGAAATGTTAGTATACAAAATTTATATAAATAGGAGTAGATGTAATGAGGTAAAAGACTAATATAACTTATTTTTAAAGCCAGAGAAAAATAAACAAAATATATAATTCAGGAAGAGGGAAGAGAGCACTGTTAGTAATTGGAAGGGACTGTATGGAGCCTAAGAATAAAAGAAAGTAAGAAATACTTGAAACATCAGAGAAGTTGTACAGAGGTTGCTTGAGAAGTGAAGAAGTCCATAGCAGAATTACAGACACAGTACTTACCCATGACCTGATTGGGAAGAATGGAAATAGAGATTTTGGACTTTACACAAAAGGGAACAAAAATTCCCTAAAGTATTTTAAGGAAGAAGATTTATAAAAGAAACTATTATAGCTTTTGGTCCAGTTTGGGCAAGAAGTTACTGCTGATGGAAAGGGAACACCAGATTCATTTAGGGTGGAGGGAGTTGGAGCATGGAAGGCCAGCTGAATAACTGGAAAGGGAAAAGTCAGAAATGTGGTGGTCGACTGAATGCACTTCAATGTGATTTATGTAAAGTTTGCACCCTCATGAAATTTCTGAATGGAAAGATTACAATAGGTAGACACACTTATATATAACTCAGAAAAGAGGAAGGGAGATCCTTGGCTTGTGCTAACACATTGCTTTGATCATCACAGGCACAGAAGTGGGAGTTAAAGCTTCAGAGCTAGTGGAGAACAAGATTGGCAGGAAAGTGGCCATTCCACTCAGTTAGCATACAAATGAATTCCTACCTATGTAAATAGTTTCACTCATTTAGCATACAATTGAATTCCTAACTGTATAAATAGTTTCATGGCAGAATGGTAAAGTGAGAACCAGAACTGTAAATTGAGGTATAAGTGTTCTTATTTAGATTTATACATACATAAAATATCTACATAAAATGTGACCTTGTTAAATATATACTAAATTCTACATGAACAAAGTGAAAATGTTTTTCTGATTAAGATAGTTTTGAGTTTTGTATCAACCATGACAACTACAAATAAATATTAATATTGTTTTTCTTCCAACAAAATTGAAGAAAACACACTAAAGACTCAGAAGACATACAAATCTTAAATTACCCTTTCTCTGGGTGCACAGCTATAGATCTTGGCTGGTCCAGGCCTTGGGAAATAACAACATAACGGAAAGAGCCGTTCAGTCTTGCAACTTCAATTAAGTTGAAACCATGATCTGTCCAATATATGTTACCTAGGAGAAATACAGAAATACTTATAATACTGTCACAATAAAGAAACTTGTTAACAA
>NW_004955440.1:7509743-7525106 GCF_000276665.1 Chinchilla lanigera
TATACAAAGCTGCATTAAGGTAATATGCAATAATTTTCAATATTAATTTCAGGTAACTCTGGTTTAAATCATACAATTGCAAAATTATATGTTGAAAATATGTCAACAGTTCTCTCACTCATAACAGGATCTAGTTTAAACTTCTACTGATGTCATCCAAGAGGGAATTTGTAACATTTTTGTTTATCTGCCTTTTGGAGCTCTCAGGAGATTTAGACAAAGGTAGCACCACATAATCTACATACAAACACTGATCTAAAGACTCAAAAGAATTAGAAAAAGTAGATCTAAAAACAAAAGATGACTATTTACCATCATGTTTATAAATAAAAAGAAAATATTAGAAGTAAAAAAATTTTTATGGAGGATTTTTCATCCCCTCTGTCTGTGTTATGTACGTCTTCCAATTCTATATAAGGTGCGTAATGTTACATACTGTGAACACGTATAAAACAAACAGGAAAGATATAAAAAAGATGAGAAGAGGGGAGGGAGGGAAGGAAAGGAGATGCAAAAAGGAATTAGGATGTTTTATATACATTTCCAGCTCCACACAAGGAGTGTAAACATTATGTACTACAAACTTGTACTAATAAATAAATCAATGGGGGAAAAGAAATCTTATGGAGCAGACTAAGCTCCTAGCAAAAAGAATGTGAAAAGAAAGAGAAAAGCCATAGATATTTTACCAGCAATCCAGTCAACAGCTATCCCTTCCACTCTGCCCAAGCCATTGGTAATGATATCTTCTTTCCAAGTTTGATCTCTTTTAGCTCTACTGATTTTATTGAAGCCCATGTCAGTCCAATAGATGGTATCATTTTCTATGGATGAGACAGAGAAAACACACATGCACACAATATAAAAGGTATCAATATATGTGTTGGAATACATAGAAATAGTATTTGTAGAGTTATTCTAGGTAATGTACAGTATAAGTTTTCTTCAGAATAATTTATTAATATAAATGCTAAGAAAGATATTAAAATAACAGGAAAGACTTTTTGAAATATCTTAGGAAAGGGCCCATCATATTCTTTATTACTTTCCTGCATTTGAACTCAAGAAATTCTTATCCCCTATACAACTGCAACTGTGATATCGCACCATGTTATTATGGTTGAAAATTTTCACTTTGCCATTATGCCTGTGTCTGAGTTCTCCAAATATAAAAAGGATGATTGAGAATAATCAATAAAGTCTCAAAGGACAGAGGCAATGGTAAGACACATAAAGGTATTTCAACTCCACCAAGGGTATTTTAAGCATAAGGTCATTCAAAATGTATAAAGCCTTAAAAATGCCTTATCATCCAATTATTCCTTCTGAGATACCAAGCAATTTTCCAAATGTCAACTACAAACCTATTTTATTATTTTTAAAATTCTCATTTTACAAATGAGTTTAAGAATACTTGAAGAACTGCTCTATGCTATCATAGAGTCTTTAAATAACAGTACTTTTTGAACATTTGAATGAAAAATGTTACTGGAGGCTATAAATGAAATGGATTACATGTGCGTGCATATGCATAAAGGGTGGTAATTATAGACTGATGATTTTAAATACAGCCACCAGGAAGACACTGGGGACAAATCATTAAATAATAAATTTGCCACCAACTAAGTAAGTTTTTGTGTTGTGACCTACATGGCCATTTGAAGAACAAATCCTTTAAGACCAATATAATTTCCCTCTGGCACACTGACAGACTATGGAAAAAGAGCAAATGCAATTAGTATAATAAAGCCATTTATCAGAAAGTTTTGAGATTTGCTTTCGAATGAATTATATACTGTGAGCTTTTCAACCTGCTAGAGGAAAGACGGCAAATAGCCCCATTCTCAACAATGGCGAAGTCAGTGATACCATTGTTTGAAGCAGAGGAAAGATGCCAGAGCCATATACGTGGAGACCACAGATGGACCACACCTTTGGGGCTAGAGCAGTACCAGCTCTGAGAACACAGAGCTCCAGAGAAGAACCATGCAAACAGATTGCTGGGACTAGAGCAAGGCCAGTCCAGTAGATGTCCTCCTCAGCAAAACGCAGAAACCTCACACTTTCGACTCTGTCGTGTGCTTTCCACTTTTTACCATGTATAATAAATAAAGATGTAGACCATGCTGGGTTGTCGCCGCCTCTCTATTGGAGAGCTCAGGTCCCACTCAGTCCCAGCTTTCCTTTTACTATGTGTCTACAGTTTTTTCTTAATCTCCCATCACACCCTCACAGGAACACTGGCTGTGCAGATCGCGGCACATATATATACTGGGGAAGCAAGAAATAGTTTGATAGTTTGTAAAACCCTTAAGCTAATATTTTCATTTTTGAAACAGGGATTCAATCAACAAAAATAAGCATTAATTTTTCATAATATTCAGCATTATGTATTGAGTCCACCTTTCTTCTTCAAATCCTAAACCTGGGTCTCTAACTGTCTGCATTGCTTCTCTACCTGGGCAGAAAGGGACAGTCCCGATTTACAAAAGAAGAATTGTAGAAATATTTATTTACTATGTGTTAACTGAACACGGTTTCCTTACAGTCTTCTCCAGAGCGAGTCCTCTCATCAGAAACCTGTTACTTTCTCTTACTGGATTAATTCTATGGTAAAGTATTGCAATAGCCTCCTCATCACTTTGCCTAATTTTCATTTTTGCTGCTGTACTTCCTTTACTTTCCCTAAGTCTTTTGGAGAAAGATTGAGGGAGTACAATTACCTTTTTAAAAAGCAAGTAAGAACATTTCTGCCACCCTCCATTCTGACAGAATAATAGCGTCTGATCTCATTCAAGATGGAAAAGTACATCTGGTCACCTTAGCCTACACCTGAAATCACAGCACTCTGGGAGATTCAGGCAGGAGTATCACCAGTTTGAACTTAGCCTGGGAAAATTTATGAGAAGCTTGTTTCAAAAAAAAATGAAAGAAAGAGAGAAAAAAAGAGGGAGGGAGGATGAAAAGGAAAGAAAGACAGAAGGAAGGAAGGACAGAAGGAAGGAAGGAAGGAAGGAAGGAAGGAAGGAAGGAAGGAAGGAAGGAAGAAAGAAGGGAGGGAAGGAAGGAAGGAAGGAAGGAAGGAAGGAAGAAAGAAAGAAAGAAAGAAAGAAAGAAAGAAAGAAAGAAAGAAAGAAAGAAAGAAAGAAAGAAAGAGAAAGAAAACAAGGAAAAGAAGGAAGGGCTGAGGCTATAGCTCAGTGCGGTCACCCTGAGTTCAGCGGTTCAGTGCTTGGTACTGGAAAGAAAAGGAAAATGAAGGGAAAGAAAAGAAGAAACAAACTCTTCATTGCCATGACCTTCATGACCTCCTCACACTGTCTGGACCTCTCCCACCTGAAGAGGTCTACTCCTCCACTCTTCCCATCTACTTCTAATAAAACAGAACTTCCTGGTGATGGGTATAGCTCAGAGGCACAGCATCTGCCTGGTAAGCACAAGGTCCTGAATTTGACTCCTCATAAAAACTAACTAACTAAATAAATAAAAATAAATAAAACAGAACTTCCTATTCTTAATGTAAATCAAATCTTCTTCAGTCTAAGGATCTGTACGTATTATTTTTTGTTTCTGTCTGGAATTCTCCCTTGCTACAGCTTTCTTTTAGTGAAAATATGCTCTCCTTACGGAAACTTTGTCTATTCTATACAAATCATCCCCTTACCATGTTCTACTGCCTCCTACCAAACATCATTTTTATGCCACTTATCACTAGTAAACCCACCCTGTACTTATTGGTTTGCTTGTTTAACATTTATTTTATTTCACTAAATAATTTTGGTAAGAGTTGGGTCTTTATTTTGGTCTTTGTTTTATCCTTAACGTATACAATAGTGCCTGATGCATAGTAATCCCACAACATCTGGAGAATCAAAGAGTAACATGATATGTTGGTACAGACAGGAAAGAAGGCAGAAGGAGGACATAGGTAAACAGAGGAGAAAGCTTCTACCCCTTGCAAAGGAACCAATGGCATAGAAGAAACCACCGTCTGGAATTCTATAATTTGTAACTCTAAAGACACAAAATAAAAATATATCTAAAGATACAGAAAAAAGACTATCATAACTGTCATGAAACATACGTCAGCCTAGGAAAATGTTAACTTTACCTTCATAAGGCAGACACTAATACTTAGCATATGTTAAGAATTATGGAATCAAGGAATTTGTGCTCTGAGAGGAGGTTAAAAATAAGTTATATTAAGACATGGTAATTTGGTAATATATAATATAATTACAAGACTGGAAAATAAAATTTGTAGTTTAAGGCAATGACAATTATAATTACTTCCTGATAAGTATGACAAATAGATTCTTTTTAAACATGTTCAAGGATAACCAGGTGGAAAGGCTGGTAGCTAGCTCTTATATACTAGGATTAAAGTTAGAATTAAAAGAGACAAAGTCATATATTTTCACAATGATATTAATCTGTGAAACACAGATGAGACATTTTTGACAATGAGAAAAGTCAGAATTTCTGAGTTGAGGAAATGAAATGAGTTTCCCCTGGTTATTTAAAAACTGAAGGGCTAGCCAGCAAACACAAGTCTCAATAAGTCCTTTCATCATTACCTGCATACTTTTCACGATTAATTAACACTAAGTGACCACCTGTTGCGAGCACATCTGTTCCAAATTATCATAGTCTTCTGCATCATAAAACACTGAAAGGTGTACTTTCTGCCCTACATCGATGTGCTATTCCGGAAAACAACACATATTATGTGAAAATACACCAGATAAAAATATGATATATAGGTACCATGGCTTCTGGTACTCATGGACTACAGTGTGGAGTTCTTTATGGTACCCAACAGTCAGCATCCGCTCAGCTTGACTCAGGAGGCTAATTCTGAAGAGCGGAGACGTCTTGAAGACAGGACGTTTTGCTAACTTGTGCAGAGATGGACCTCAAGGCAAGACAAGAAAGCTCCCAAGGGGACAATCAGAAAGAAGTTAATTATTCAACCCAACTGTCACCATCCCTAGCCACCAAAAACAAACATCTGTGCTCAGCAGAACTCTGCCTTTGTTGTTCCTCAATAAATCTGGGGGTTTAAGTCAGTTCAGGGTTCCATCCAACTCTGTTGAAGTCCCCTGGCAAAGATATTCCCTGTCTCTTGTATCATCCTTCTTCTCTCTAACACAGTTTGCTGGCCTGAACTGGACACCAGTAAACATCAACCAGCACAGTAAGAGTATGGTGAAAGAGAGACCAATGTACCTAGGATTAGGTTATTATTTTGCAGTTTAATACAGAACTTTCACAAAATACTTTTTCTCTCTGGGTCTTATTTTCATAGTATATAAATGTGAATATAAGTATGTGTGTGTGTATGATTGCATGTGTGTGTGCATGTGTGTGTATGTCTGTGTGTGTATAAACTATGAGAAGATAAAATTTAGGTTACTTTAGGGCTTCCAAGTCTGATGTTTCAATGTTAAAATTTTTCACTTCCACATAAAAGGAATATAGCATCTCAAAATACAGTCCATTTTAGCTATTATAAAAATATTCTTTTCCTCTCTGCAATTTTTGCTCACTTTAACTAGCTCTGTCTTCTGGAGCTAAAAAGGATAAAGCATATGATTTCCCCTGGAATATAATAGTAATAGTTATTAAGTCCCATTTCTTTTTAAACAGCACCATTTTACATTTATCCTATTAAATGTCAGATGGTTAAATTTGATCAGGGATCCTGCCTGTTGACATTTTAAAAAATCATGTTATCCAATGAATCCTTTTAGTGATATCTGCACATTTAATAACTAAGTTGTCTTCTTTATTCAGGTCAATGGAAAGTGCATTAAATTAGATTAAAGATATACATTTGACACGCCACCAAAGACTTGTCACTGAGGCAAATTGTTTATATGATAATACTATGCCTTAACAATTTCTACATGAATAAGCCTTATTGGATTGGTACAGCTTGGTGAACTTTGTAGTATGGGAAGCAGCCTTGTAACCTCTACGAAGATGAAGGTAGAGATCAGTGTCAAATATCAGAGGGTCCCTTCAAGGTCAGTAACTTTCCTTTTCCTAGTGGGCAGCTACCATTCCAACTTCTACCACCAAATGTTATTTTTCCCTGTGACTGGTAAGTACAAGACACACTCTTTGGTACACTTCTCTTATTTACTATTTTGACTATGAGATTTCATTGCCTGTTCTTTATATCTTCTTTTACCATGTTGTGAAAAAAAACCCACAAATTATCAATTTTGAACATTCAGGTTGGGTCCCATTTTTGGACATTCTGAATACTTCTATGGACATTCATATCCATATCTTGGAGTAAATACGGTTTTCAAGTTTGTACCTACAGGTGGTATTGCTGAGTCGTGACACACAGTGTTAGTACTTAGGGCTTACTTTAATACATTAATTAGTTATCTCAGGTAATTCTTTCCTGATTAAGAACCTAGCATCTAGAATTTTTCAGCTATTGTTGAGCTCTGCCACCCCTTTCACCTGTAGCTAATTAAATCATGAGGATATATTAATAGCTGAACTGGCAAGAAAATCTGAAGATTCTCTTAATTCTATGAATTGTTCCAACATTACTTATCTGTATTGACTGAAAAGGTTTACTTGTCAGGTAAGGGGTAAGAAACCGGCTTCTACTAGGCAGTGACTTCAGAAAGTGCTAACATTAAACAATTAAGAGGACCTTATTATTTGATCTTTCTTCGCAGTAACTACATCTTCTTTTATTTACTTCACTAGTGTTAAAAGATAAATATTTTAAGAGAGCTACTTAAAATAACTAAGGACATGCTGGCCATGTGTGTGTAGAAAAGTTAATGAGAGAGGCAGGCAGGTAGGTACAAAAAAGCAGACAGGGAGAACGGAAGGGAGGCATGAGTGGATAGGACTGTAGTGTTTTTCAAATTTGGCTTTGCTTCGTCAGTCTCAGGTGATGTAACAGGGAATACTCAGCATATAAGACGAGTGGGATAAACTGAGAGCTTTGCAAAAGATTTTACCTTCTGCAACTGGTGCTCCAAGGAAATTCTTCTTCAATCATGTCATCAGTGCAGATACTCTTAAACCAGTCTATCTTACTAAAGCTATTATTATTTATCTAAAATGGCCACCACGATGGGAGCCGCTTTGCACTTCTGCTGTGTGTTTCTGCCTTGCAGTGAGACCACGAAGGACTAAATCCTGCAAACACCTCAGCCAAAATAAACTTTGCTTCCTTCAACCTGTGGCTGTCACATTTTGTGCCAGCAACAAGAAAGGGACTGAGACCAAGCCTAAATGTGACTGTGTTCTGCACCTAGTACCTTGCTTACAAAAGCTCTTAGGCAGCAAAATGACAATTGGTGAAGCTTTAAATATGAGATGGTATCCCAGACTTCGTGAAAGAAAACCCTTACCACAAACTTCTTTTAAGTAAATGAAATAACAAAACTCAAAACAACTTCTGAGTTTGGTTACTAGATCTGATAATGAGGACAGATTCTAGTATACAGTTCCTAAAATAACAAGTTAACAAATGTTTGGAATCTGGTTGACATCTAAGAGATTTAATTTCCCCAAGTTTAGTAACAAATGAAATTGTACACATTTTTATAAAACAGTAGTCTTTCATAACAGATTCTGGCAAAAAATTTTTAGAGCTTTTCTATGTTTCAAAGAAACTCAATTAGATATATACATCAGAGAATTATTTAACACCATCTCCACTCAGTGAACCTTAAAATTCATAAATTTCCTAGATACACTTTACTCACTTCCATATTTTAAAAATAAAGGCAGCTGTGCTTATTCCCAAAAGTATATGTTAACGTACAAAAGATTCTATATAAAATATATATAGTTTCTTAATAAACCTTAGGCTGGGTTCTATAGGGTACTTTATCAATGAATATTATACTATTATAGCTAGTGCTGTATACCCTTTACTACCTTATAGTAAAAGTGATTAAATTTTTTATTATCTTTAAATGTTTGATGTTTTTGTTATACAAAGGTAAAAAGTCTTAGGGGCATGAAGTCAGTGTGAAGTCACAGTACTGAGACTTACGAAAAGGCTATGGTATAACTGTGACTGTTGAGATCAAAATGATATCTCTATGCAGTCATCTTCCAGCCTACTTAACTTCCAGTACTAAGTTAAACTTTAATTATTTACTACCAACCTGTGAACCTTACAGCAAATACTTTCCATTTTGTAGTCAGAGATATAAACATTTTCCAAAATTTTTATTGTCACAAATTAGCAGCAACCTTAACTGACAGGCCAAAAAATATAATTATTGTTACATTTATAATGTCTGCTTCAAGGCTTTGCAATTTTTTAATTCCTATGGGTTATCTAAATAAGGTTTCTAATAGGTCTCCTATTTAAAACCTTGAAAGATTTAACAGTTAACTATAATGGAAACACTCATCTTCAGCTCATTCAAAAGTCACCTTTGCTTGGGGCTGGGGATTTAGCTCAGAGGCACAGCGCCTGCCTGGCAAGCGCGAGGTCATGAGTTCTATTCCCTGTACCAGAATAAAAAGAACCGAAAACCAAAAAGGAAAAATAAAAGTCACCTTTTCTAATCTAAAAAGCATGATCATAATATAAGGTGAATATTTAAATTAGGAAAAACTTATTATAGTATAAAACATATTGCCATTAATACTCTTTAAAATACTACCTCTTGCTTCAAACAAATTTACCTTTTCTTTTCCAGATTTTTTATTTTAAAGAGAAAATAATAAAAACAAAATGACAAAAACAAAGACAAAAACAACACAAAAATTGTAAAAACAATACAGAATTTCAAAACAAGACGATAGCAAATCGACAATGGTTGTTGTATTACTTGTTATCTTCAAAGTAGTTGCTCAGACAGCCAGATAGAAAACAAATTCGCCTTGTCATCCCTGGCACTCTGTGAAGCAGTTTTGGAAGTCTTCTTTTGTGTGTGTCTTTACAAAAAGTATGATGAACGCTGTTGCAAGAGCCTCTAATAGGAAGACTGGCTTATAAAACATTATGGTTGTCCTCATCCACTTAATTAACTTGACCCAGAACTATGCAAATTCTGGCTCTTCCCCCAAAGCAAAATGTTTTTTTTATTGGAATTTCATAGTGAGGCCAAGCCCCACGCCAGGGTCCAACTCTTCCCTTCCTTTTTCCTCCACTCAAGTTATCATTTTTCTCTTTTCTCTTTGCCCACTCTCCAAAGGGAAATATTCTCTACCCACAATCCTCAGAAGGCCTGCTTCTGCACGATTTAAACTCAGTTCTCAAATGGCTACCCACTAGCATTGCCTGAGGGATTATCAGACAAAAAGATGCAGTCACATCTGCAAGATTGTAGCTTACTTAATTTGAAGAACTGTGGAAGTTAAGCATTATTAGCTAATCTGTGCAGGGTATGGATAGGAAGAAAATGACCTCTATTTAACAGGGACCCTGTTCTTATGTAAGAGATTTTGAATATGAAATTCTATCTTCTGTTCTCCTTTCTTTTGGCAAACCCATTCCTGTTAGACTCACCACTGAAGGAACTTTCCAGAGGAGAAGATGTTGACATGACCTTCCATGGCAAAAATAGCAGATTTGGTAGTATTTTCCTTCTCTAATTGGGGGAACCGTTGAACATGCAAATGTAGTAATTATTATTAAGCCCATGTCTTGGTTCTGATATATTATTGGCCCCTGATCACATAGAAATAACTTTTTCAGTATATGCCTGAACCAAGACAAATTACAAGACTGCTCTTATAAACAGCATGTACTTTGGGGCTGGACTTTTATTCACCCTCTCTGCTGCTTATATCTTGATGCTCTACTATATGAAAACACCACAGACCATTTTAATATGCAAAGTATGTCCCATTTCTGACCATTATGAATACTTCTAAGTATCTTCTTGTTCATGTCTTAAATTGGACATGAACTGTCAGTCTATCAAGCACACACTTTTGATCATTGTCCTCTTCCAATAAGCTGACCCTTATTAAATTATATACTATAGACTAAGATACATATTCTTAGGAAGATTTTTTTCTTTTAAATTGCATATTCTTTGTGAGCTCTAAATTTGATCATGTTTCTCTCTTTGCACTAGCTATTAAAAATACAAAAATAATTTTACTGACAACTTCTATTCAAAATAATAGAATCATACATTTCATAAAATATAAAATATAAACCATGCATTTACAAAAATAGATACAAAAACAGTGTACTGACAACTTCTAACAAAACTATAGAATGATACATTTTGTAGAATATAAACTATAAACCATACATTTGATCTAGAATTTCATCTTATTTTTCTCCCCTAATTTTTCCCTAAATGCCCATTTCATCATACCTTATTTGTTTATCTTATTGCATTTTCCACCTTTGAGGGAAGCTGCATATTTTTTAGGACAAGATTAGATATACTTCTTAAACATATCAAATCATACATTAGAGACAATTGACTACAGATTGGGTATTCAGCTAGAATACCAGGAAAATTCAAGATAATACAACAAAATGATGATTTTTTTGAACTATTATGTTGCCTTAAAGATTTCTGTGTACATGTGAAATCATTATATTTAATTTTGTAATGAAATACATACTGTTTGAGGAAATAATTTCTTAATCAAGAGACTTTTTAAATGAAATTTTTTTGGTTAACTAGTAGAGTGTGTGATAACAAAGTTTATTGATGCAGCCATCACACTGAAACTGTTTTCATGATATATCATGAAAAATTAAGATATTTTGAAGGTGGGATGATCGTTTGTGGAAGGTTGCTTGTGACTAGAAGGATAGGCCTGAGACCTCAGACTTCTCCACTCATCCCTTCCTGCCTGAGCATGATACGCTGACTACCCTTCAGTCATTCTGGCCGATCCTTAGTTGATACATGAAACCTCTGGAGCAGACGACGAGAGTTACAAGAAATAAAAGGAAGGGCAGTAAGATCATCAAGAAAGACTTCAGGAGGAAGTGAGACCTTCTTGAAGGCTAGGTAGCATGGGATAGCTCACTAAAGCCTAGGTTCAGTAATAAAACAAAACAAACTTGTTTGCCCAATACAGTCATTTTCAGAATATGGGGCAGAAACAAGACAATTCTACCCAGAGTTATGAACATTAACCTGAGATGGCAGCCAGTTTACCATCCATGCAATAACTAAGTACAGATATAAATACGATTGAGCTTCCCATTCTTTCTGATTTTTCAAAGCATTTCTTCCAACATTTTCTAGGTTAAGAAAAGCCTGGTCCTAATTTCTTCATTAAAAAGACTCCAATAATAAACTGCTAACACATTTCTTTTGTTTCTTTCATCTTGACAAAGGCAAATCAATACAAATGCTAATGGCAATTATCTTACAGCAACAAATCACTAAGAACTCCATCTTTGAGAGTAAATAAAATAAAATCTGCAGACTTCAAAGGTTTTAGATATCTGAATCCCCTTTAGGTACAGTGTTATGAAATGTATAGTGTACATTCTCTTTTAAATTACGATTTCATCAAATAAGAAGTATAAGCCTTGTCAGGCTTTTGTGTTCTGAATGGAATTTGCATTAAACATGCTTATTATAAAAGCAATTCCACTTCCAGGTTTTGAACCATTTCCTTTCAGGTTAATGAAAAAGAATCTTTCACATTTTCTTAAATATTCATTTTTTTTTCTTCCTCTTCAAAGCAATTTTATCCGGATATTTTTCTGTGGGTATTCAGTGTGTTCCCACAGCTCTTGTGAGGCTAATTTTGAATTTCAGCTAACATATGAAAACTAAAACATATTGCCAGCCTTCATCTTCTATAGATTACAGGAGACTTGAAAGCAGCTACATAGGGATATTGTTTTAATTTCTTCTGTTTCACTCTTCCAAAGGTAAGCTGTGAAACCGAGAGACCATATTGTATAGATATAGCCTCAGAGGACTCCTATTCATACATTTCTTCAGGAATTCATCAACCCATTCTGCTGCAATTTTATCTTTGGACAGAGGAAATTTAGAAATATTGTCCCTCAAATGTTTGATTTATGTGTTATGCTGCAAATTGGTAAATCAGATTGCTGTATCTATCTGTTGATCTATGTCTCTATGTCTATCCATCTATCTATCTATCTATCTATCTATCTATCTATCTATCTATCATCTTCCTATCTATCATCTAAGTAGGGAGACATTTCCTAGCAAATATGAAATATGTTTGGATATTTTTCATCATCATGCCTGTTGAAAAAAACTTCCTTAATTAAGATGTTTACTGATTAGAGTAGTATATTATAATAATTAAAGGCTTAGACACTGAGTTCTGTTACCTTGACTTAAAACATCTGCTACTTTGTTGATCTATGACACGGGCAAATTATTTACCTTTTACATGCACAATAATAAAACTGTTGTGAAAATTAAAGAAATTCATCTTTGTTAAAGCGCTTAATACTGTACATAGCTCATAAATATATCAACATATTAAGTATTATAAATGAGAATTGATGTATAATACAACAAAATGGAAAGTATATATACACTAATTTGTGCTCTTAAAAGTTTCAGTGTAATCTTATTGGAATCTAACATCTGTATATATTTAAAGCTAAAGAAAAAATATTTTCATATTCCCTTTGTGAAAGAAGAATCTAATTTAAATCTCTTTTAAAAATTAGAGAAAAAATGTCTTACAAATATACAAATAAATATCTCTGTATTTTCAAAGTCGCTATTGATGCATTTTTATCTAAAAATTAACACTGATTTGGATGCAGAGGTGCATCCCATATTTTTAAAAAGGTGAAGATTTCAGTATTAAAATAGTATTCTCGGGGCTGGGGATTTAGCTCAGCGGCAAAAGCTCCTGCCTGGCAAGCGCAAGGTGGTGAGTTCAGTTCCTGGTACCAGAGAAAAACCAAAAAAAATAAATAAATAAAAATAGTATTCTCACAGAAGCATTGTTCTAAAATTTTTTTGAAAATTTCTATGCTTATTGTAGTGGATAGGTCAAAAAACTAATATATTTCAGGAGTAAATAAGTTATTAGCCCTGCTAAACAATTTAAAAATTTTGTCCTCAGTGGTCATCTGTATAAATGTATATGCACATTATTTAATTTTAGTTGACACATGGATACATATGAACTGCATAGTATGATTATTTTGTAATTTGGCTTTATTTAGGTGTTTCTGGACAATACCTAACATGATAATAAAACCATGGCATAATTGTGCTCTGTTTGGGCTTCCAATAAAAAATGTTTTCTGTAAATTGTTTATTAAGGACTTCGATTATTCCATTAAAGAAAAAAATGGCATAGAATCCCCCTTGAGTTTTCCCAGAGAAGTAATAAATCTCTTGTGAGTATCTAGTAACATGTGGATGACCTATAAATTATAGTAAGTCGCATTTGCTTCTCACCCTATATTGGGAGATTTTAAAGGAACCCTTTATAATCTCTTTATAGTTAACAAGGTGAAGACAGTTCAATGTTCAAAGCTTGGTGAATAAATCAAAGCTTTTGTACATATGCAAAATACTAAGACTTGAGGTTTTTCTTGCCATGAAAAGTTCTAACTAAAATCTCAGAGGATCAATTCTTCGTAGCACCCCTAAATCTGCTCATTTACCTGTACTCTTTCTCAGTGGATTGGAGGAATATACTCTCTATTATCTACTGCAAACATATACCACTAAAAATAAAAAAAGCTACAAGCAGAGAATTATCTAGAAGAAACGACAGTAAGATAAAAGTAACTTGTTGAGAAAAATAATTTTGTAAGTTAGCAATATCATTGTTCATTAATGAGTCAACTAAAGAACTAATAACAATTTGTGAAATCACACATACACACCATAGGAGGATATATATGTATACACATATCCTCCAATAGAAAAAGATTTAAATTAGCAAACTATGATAATAGTATCATTTTATAACAAATTTATTTATCTAATAGAATTTAAATGAGTAAAATGCAATGCCATAAGAATCTAAGTTGAAACCAAAGTGAGTATAAACTTTTGAGTATTTAAAAAAATGTGGAAAAGCCATGTACAAAAAGATTAACAGGCTGGGGATATAACTCAGTGGCACAACAGCCTGCCTGGCAAGCACAAGGTCCTGAGTTTAATTCCCAGTGCCAAAAAAAAGAAAAAGAAAAAGAAAAAGAAATTCATTGTTCCCTACCATTTAGCATAACTCAGTGCCATAGGACACTTTATTTGTGTGGATTAGGTGAAATAAATTAGACCGTAGTTTAAACTAGTGATGGACATGTGGAAGATTCATTAATCCTGTCTGTGTGTGTGTGTGTGTGTGTGTGTGTCTATCTCTTTCTCTCTCTCTTTCTGTCTGTCTCTGTCTCTCTGTCTCTATCTCTACCTCACCACTGTTTGCTCCTTCCATGGTAAAATATTTAAAAAGTACTCCCCTAGACTGAAAAGAAATCTTCATTTTCATGATTACTGCTAATTCAGAACATTTTTGATAACAGGATAAATTTAAAACGTTCTAATCTATGATATCATTTTACTTGGATGACTCAGCATCCTGCCTATGCAGGAAAGCAAGAACTTCCAAAATTACATGAACAGAACAGTTTCATTTTAACTGAATTGCACTATATTAACCGCACATTTTCTATTTTTAAAGTGGAGAAATGAACTAGAAGAAAAAAACTTGAAGAAAAGAAAAAATTATGTGGGCTAGGATTTGAAGGGTATATATTAAAGTTAATCATATTCTTAGGCTCAGAAGAATCAGGAATGGGGTTTCTAAAAATATAAGGAGAGTTGAAGCAGCTCAGTCAAAGGATGATTTTCACTTCAAATAGACAATGTTCATGCTGATGATAGGATAAGGACTATATTAGATGAGAAAATTAGCTGGGATGAAATTGAAAAAACATGAAAAGATCCCAGTATCAATTGGCATTACAGGTAACTTCAGCGAAATGAAATGTATCACTTTTTTTAAAAAGTTCAGAGGTTTAAGACATATCACAGTGAGATGAAAACACAAGATGCCTTAAAAATTTTTGATTCAATGAGAATACAAATCTTTAGAAAATTTATGACAGACATCTTCTAAAAGGCAGACCAAGGACAAAGACTTGTTCTGAGGCAGCCAACTTGAAAAGTTTTCATTTACCAAAGTAGAGACATAACAATTGTGTGTGTGTAGCTTGTCTTCCTGCTATATCACCTTGAGCTGTAAGTCTCTTAGATCTTCAAAGGAGAACAGTGGCAGACAAATGGGTAATTGGAAAGGCGTCTACAAAAGAAACTCAGTGACTCAGGAAATCTAGTGAGGAACTGAGTGGACTTGCTATTTTCTCTGACTCGACCTGGCTCATATATGCCATGGATAACACTGTAATCTGGTATATGA
>NW_004955440.1:7525471-7571139 GCF_000276665.1 Chinchilla lanigera
TGGAAGATGGATACGCAGACTGATACATTCAACACTATTCAACAAAATAAAAAGCACATCACTAACACATGAAACAACATGGTGAATATCAAAGGTATTTTGTGAAATGAAAGAAACCAAAATCATACACATATATACACGTATACAAACCTTATATATATACTGTTTTCACTTATGTAATATTTTAAAGTAAGAAAAACCAGCCAAGTGTGATTTTAAAATAATAAAATCAGTGACTTCTACTGAGAATAGGCCTTAACTGGATAGGAGGAAAAGGGAACTTAATTTTAAGGATTAAGGAATGGAAATATTTCATAAGTTGCTATTTATACATCAAAACTGAATGAAAGGCATACTTAATATCTGAGCATTCTATAATCAGTAAATTATACCTCAATAGAAAAGAATCAAAATACTGAAAATACGCTTTTATATAAAATCTATGATGATTTAAAGGGATATTCTGGCTTTATTTTGAAGTACAGATAAGCCTTTCATGTGCAGAATTCTGGGAGTACCTCCTAACTTCAAGGAAACTGAAATATAGATAGAGACTCACCATAGGATGATAAGACACAATGCACAGTAGAAAAGTTCAGTGCTAATCAAATGAGCCAGAGAAATTGAAATCAAGCACTTACTGCATAATTACTCCTTTAAAGGGGTGCTTTCAATTCTTGTGGAGATGCAAATGTAAAACAGAGTTGAAAGTTATGGGCTACGAAAACTAAATTTAGAAATTTAGTAAAAAAAAGTACAAGAAAAAAATTAGAAAGTACCCTAAAGAAAATATTCAGAAATTGTAATGAATTTCCAGAGGGCAAAGATTACATTAAAGTAGGCCTGGGAAAATCTCTGAGACTATGGCACAGGGCAACATGCTGTTATTTTGGAACAAGAGAAAACGATAGAGAAAGGTCAGATGGCCCCAGCTTCTGTATTATAATCTACTATCACGCTTGTCCCTATGGTGCTGTCAGTTAATGGCTGTGAAGCAAGAACCCCAACATAGGCTCACCCCTCCCCCGTGTAAAGATCTTCTCACCAGCAGCTTAGCCTTCACCGGTGACTTTGGCTACTTAGTTCTGCTGAAACTGTCTTAAAACTACACCTACAGTGTATTATCCTCTTTCCCATCTCACCTTCCTTCTTTACCCTTCATGGAGATCTGACAGTGCTCCTCACTTTCTTTCTCAGGTATCTTCTCAATAAAAGTTTCATATCTAATCCTGCCTTGCATTTGCTACTCAAAAGACCAACCTAGCAAACACGATGACAAGTGCAGTCTGATGAAATGAAGGGTAAATCAGGCTCTGGGTTTGACTGCCTAGCACTCAACAGTAGTGAAAAACACAGTCCTCAACTATAAACCCAAGCACAAGATGTTCAGTTGCTAATGATTTTATGAGGAGCGATGAGGTAAACCATTTTGAGCAAACTTCTTTGCAGGTGCAATGACTCAGGCACTCAAAAACTATGTAGTAAATAGTGCCTACAAAGACCACAGAGCCGACTGGTTACTGCTGCATGTAATAACACTCGGCAAAGAAAACGTGAAAAACTCCCGGCTGTTAACCAGCAGTTAAGTGTAAATGTCAGAGACAGTTAGGTAGATTACACACAGGCCCTTACCCCTGCAGTTGAAGGGAGGATATTGCTAAGCAGCAAACAGAAGTCTTTATAGTTGAAAGTTTGGCGCTCTGGACATGTTTAAATGGTCTGCTACACCAAAATCATTGACCTGACGGGAAGACCTGAGGAGCTGACAATGGATAAAGGAGACATGTATGTGTGATTCATAGAGTTCTGGCCCCTGAAAAGCTCTCCTTGAACTATCAGAGTTTGCATAGATGGCCCACTTTTCTCTTGTAAAGTCTAGTACTTTCTCTGTGCTGTAAGATAGTAGAGACATGTAAAAGGTGATAGAAATACATGGTGAATATTTAGATTTTTAACATTTATTGCATTAAAAAGCATGTTGCTTTTTAATTAATTAATTAATCCCCCCTCAGAGTACTCCCCTCACTTGGAACACAATGATATCATCGTTCTTGTCACTTTCTGAAGCCATTCTGGAAATCCTGTTTTAGAAATGTTTCTACAAAGTGTGATCAAAAATACAGTGAATGCTGCTTTTGAGTGTAATCCAGCAGAAAGGCAGGACTATAAAACCGTCATGGTGTAACCATCCACATGAGCCACCCGATCCGGCACTGTGTGACTTCTGGTTCTTCCTCAACATCAAAATGACCGTGAAAGGGGTACATTTTGAACAATTCAGACCACAGAAGCAGCCATGACTGCAGCTAAAGACACTAATGAGAGAGGACCTGCGGGAAGTGGCAGAAATTATGGAATATGCATATTCAAACAAGGGGAGTATTTTAAAGGGGAATAATGATGCTATGTCCACTGTGATGAATTTTTAAAAATTTAAGCCTTCACTGTGTTTTTATCATATCTCATATTTTACTTAAAAGACAATATGTACTCCCTTAGAAACTGCTTGTATTCCTGCTCCTACTTATTTTTCTGATAACGATGGTTAAACCCCAGTACTGCCCATCTGTATATTACTGAATCTCAAAAGGACAGAGAAAGATGCCACACAAACTTGACAGAAGAAATAGATGCAGGACCGTGAGAAGCCCAAGAAATACTCTGGATTTGGATTTTGAGGGTGCTTGACCAGAAGGATCTAGAATATAAGACTGGATGCCCCAAATTTCTTTCATTTAGAAGTACTTTATTTTCAATGGGGATTAACAGTCTGCAAGAACCTAAGGTATAGTGTAAAATCTCCACTCTGTTGGCTCCCCAAATCAGAGAAATTATTCCTTTCATCATATGAGAATGCCTTATTTGCTCTGATAGAAGGTACAAGAAAGGATGATAAAGATAAAGGAAGGGGGGTGAAACAGCGTGAGAGAAAAGAAAATCCAACAAATGGGAAGCTTCCAAAGATGCACCACTCGCTACAGCTGGTGGTGATGCCCTGGTGATCAGAAAACCAGCATCACTAAGAAACACGGGGAGGGGCAGGCACAAAACCTGGCTAAGAACACCCATAGCTTTGATCCCTCTTCATATGTACCCCCAAATGGAGATAGGCTATGATGCTACACTCACCTTCTGGAAGCCAGAGACCATACCTCCCTTAACTTGAAAGTTGAAGGTACAGCCATGGAGGCCTGACCTAAAGGAAATGTGGAGATGTCTCATAAAAGGTGGAGTCAAGACTGGAAGTGTGCTGACAGTCACCAAGGGTTCTGCTTGACATCTGCAACCTATAAAAATGCTTAAGGCATTAGAAAAATGCATATTCCAGAGGCTTCGAAAGAAACTCAAAGAAGATTCAGGAATTTACTCTGTTAGTAATGTTTCTATGTTTCTATGAGTCCAGTACTCTAAAGCATGGCAGAATTTCCTCTCCAAAGTTAAAAATAACCTCTATGTGTTGATAATCTTATCCTAAAGAAGAACACATATTTCATCATTGGCTTCTTTGGATTTTGGATGTAATGCATTCAATCTGTACTCAGAATGTTCCTCAGCTCATTTCTCTAATGATATGGAAAACTTTAGTTTTGAGTGTGATTGAGACAGGAACGGATAAGTATTCTTGTCATTTGTGCAAGTCATTTCACGGTGTTGAAGGTCAAGGAGTAAGAAAATATGTAAATATGGAACTTCTGAAAGGTCCCGGTGAGAGAATCCCAATACAAGCTCCTGCAATTCTGCAATAAATCTATAGCGTCTGTATCAAATAATTACAAAACTACTCCTGAGATCTTCCTGAAAGTAAAATAATATTTGACCCTGAGATTCCAATTGACCTTGTGTTCACAACTGGTCATATTTATACTCATAATGGAAGTACCTAACAAGTAGCAGAAGAAGAACAAAACAAACTTTGTTTCATGGATCAGTCAGCTCAAAAATATGGGTACAAGCTACAGCTAAATTACAGCAGCATGCAAGAGGAGTTTGAAAGCCAGCAAATAGTGTGAAAACTCTTCCTTGATGAGGAGTTGTAAGCAGTGCACATTTTGTGAATGGAGCAGCCTCCTTTTACACACATGTAAGTTCTGACTCAGTGGCCACCCAACTTTAGGCATTAAGCTTTAGGTTGCTAGGCTTCCAGTCTTAGAACTGGAAAGAAAGTAACTCGGGAATTAAAGATAGGAAGTTTTAAGATAGAAGCACGTGGATTAATATATGGAAATGAGCACCCAGTGTGTAGGTTACTGAATCACACCTTTCTGCTTTCAAGAGTGCATCTACCCATAAAAGAAAATCTTGCAACCAAAATGCATTGGTTAACTGATCCTTATAATCATCTGCAGTAGAAATGAACACAGGAATGTAGAAGCTGTAGAAGAGTTGGATACTCATGGATATGGGCTGCTACTTATCAAAGCTGATTTCTACACAAAGTTTCTTAGATTCACTATTCCTCCAGGGCTTCAACTTACCACCTGGTGGCAATTCAATCATCCTTTGTACTTTTCAGTGTGGAAAACGGAGTGGCTCACACTCATAGGGACACAAACCTATTCAGGGTGTGGGTTTGCTTTCTGTCCTACAGACACTCAGCCAGCATGTTATTCAGTCCATAGTGTGAAGCCCACACAGCGTAGAGTCCGTCCAGGAACCCATAGCATGGCATCTGCCAGCTAAATTATACACTATACCAACCAAAGCAGCTGGCCTCACAGAGTGATGATCAACCTTCTAAAGGCATGCCTGAGCCATCAGCTCCAAAACAACCCTATGATAGCGTTAGGTGGCAACCTCAGGGTACAGTATAAATTCATTATATTAAAGATTCTATGTGCTGCTCTATCACCAAAAGGAGAAATTAATGGTGCTAGAAAATAAAAGGTGAAAACTTCAAGGACCTCATATTCTATTGTTTTCAATGACCCAATGAAGGACTCTGTGCTTCTCTTCTCGGTAGCTCTAGACTCAGTCAAGTTGGTGATGCTGACAAAAAGGTAAGTTCACATCTGCTAAGGGGCCACAGCAAGATTCCTTTTGAAACTGAGGCTAACACTGCTGTCAAACAACTCTGAAGTTTAATATTTAGGGAGGAGATGGTGAGAAAAAGGATCAGGATGCTACCACGGGTGATTACTATGTTCCTGCCAGCTGGAACCATCAGTGGGACATGCATGACTATCTCACTGGGCAGCTTGTACCCCTGGTGACACAATGCACCTAATCACTTTTACTCATCTTTTCTTTTATGGTACTGGGAATTGAACTCAGGACCTTGCTCTTAGCAGGCAGATGCTGTGCCGCTGAGCTATATCCCTGCTCCTTATTGATCTTTTTACTAATAAAATTATAAAAAGCCACCTGATGGGATAATCATGAACACTACCATTGGTTCAAGCAAACTGGCAGTGAGAGAATTATAACTCCATCATAAACGTGTTGATCCTGTATGCATTCATGTTTCAAATCAACTACAGCTGTAAGTGCTGTCCTTAGTCCTGATAATATCCCACTTCCAAGTTTCCTAAGAGAAAGACAGGTCTGCAGGAACGGTGGAGGCTCTGTTTCCCAGTACTGTGGAGAATCCACACTATACGGCAGACAGAGGATTCTGTGGCAGCTGAGAACACGCACTTTTAAAAATCTCCGAGTGGGAAAGCACACATGACAGAATTCACCATTTAATCATCCCAAGTCCTCGCTTTTCACACTGTTCTCAACCAATAGTTGAGAGAGCTGTGAATACATAGGCAGAGCCATCCCTCAGACTTCACAATTCCTTTGAATGACAACTTTGACTTAAAGACCACCCATCAGCCTTGTTAAATATCCTTTAGAATTACACTGCACCTAAGACGTTCTTCCTTCTTTCTCCACAGATATCAGCCTCATGTCACCTTCTAACAGATCTCCTATTTCATTTGCACCATAACTTTCCTCATTCACTTTTCCCAAACAACCAGCTACAGACCCAAAACATCTTTTACAAATGTTGGTAAAAGTAAGCACAAAAGTTTACACCTATTGGCCTGCATCAAAGAGGTCCAAGCAGTCACAGAGAGAATGGATTTAATTTGGCCTACAGCATCAATTTCTGAAGTGTTACTTTCTTCTCTCAGGAAACAAAAGAAGGAAAGGAAGGGTGTGGAGGAGGAAGAAGGCGAAAAAGAAAGTAGACAAAGCAGAAGGATGGGGAGGAGAGAAGAGGCGGAAAGAGAGCAGGAGGAGAAGAAGAGGAGGAGGAGGAGGAGGAAAAACAACTAGTAATGCAGACCTGCCAATCCTAGACATAACAGTGGTATGTGTTAAGCGGCAGCTGGTCCTGACAGGTCACGGACGGAATAGTACAGTACGCCACTGTTCTCAGCAGGTTCCTGTGTCTCCATAACAGCTTCATTCAAGCCTGGCACTCTCTGACTCCTGCAGTCACCTGAGCTTGTGACATTAGTCTAGTAATCTCAATAAAATGAAGATTCAAGGGTATGTTTCTTGGAATGAGTCTGCGGCATGGGTTAAAGACTTAAAGTGGCATGTGAAAGGGAACTTCCACACCGGGAGAGGGAGACAGCAGGTGACGGTGAGGGGCTTACCAGGGATTTGGGGATTTGCAAAGCAAGAACATCAGATAAACAAGGAGCACAAAGATTTAGAGTTCATTATTGAAATAGGTGACTGAGGCACACAGGCTTTGCAAAGAGGTAGAAAAATGACAAGAAAAAAAGTACTATGAAATAAAAGTAGGTAGAACTAGTCACTAAAAGCTGAAATAAGTACTCAAACAGTTGTTTGGGGTAAGATGTTTAGAAGTATTATATAAAAAAGAATTTCCATTTCTATCAGCCTCCCAAGGGGAAAGGACATGGCATTATGTTTAGGCCTTCTCATTTTAAACAAGCAATTAATAGCAGGTACTGAATTTATTATAATGTCTATCAAACTTCTCTCCAATAGAAAAAACATGGCTAAGTGGCTATTAGTGATTTTTTACAATATTTTGGTATATTGCATCAGTTTGCTAGGACTGCTATACAAATAACAGATTGATTGGCTTAAACAGCAGCAATTTATTCTCACCTTTCTGGAGGCTGAAGTCTGACATTGAGATGTTAGCACGGTTGATTTCATTCTAAATATTCTCTCCTAGACTTGCCAAAGGTCATCTTCTCCCTTTGTCTCTGCATGATCTTTCCTCTGTCATCTGCAACCTACAATCTTCCCTTCTTATAAGCACATCAGGTGCATCACTAGACTAGGGCATATCTATATAACCTCATTTTACCTACGTTACCTCTTTAAATGCCCTGTGCCCTCCTGCAGTCACATTCTGAGTTAGAATTTCAACATATATATTTGGAGGGACACAATTCAACTCATCACGGGTCTTAATATGTATCTCGGAGATTTTTAAAGTATATATGAATAAATGAATGACTTTAAATTGTGAAAGAAGATTTCTTAATAGAAGCGGGTATCTATGTATTAGAGATTAACATTACGATCACACATCACTTAAGACATAAGAGCAACTCTTTCGCAGCTCTCCTGCAAGAATCACTAAGACTACTTCACAATTCCAAGTCATTCAGTCATTTGAAAAACCATCTGGCAAATCACATGGCCCTCTCATTCCAGGCTTGACAAACATGGCCAAGTAAAAGCATTCCAGGCAATGCGGAACACTGATCAAACAGACTGTTCTCGAAAATAACTATCTTAAGTAGTTTAACAGAAATAATAGAAGAAATCAGTTAAAATTAAATCCAAAACTGAAAATGATGAAAAATTGAGAGTGTCTTCCCAGAACTTGTCATTGCAGTCTTCAGCATCAACACTGCCATTACTTTGCAATCTTAATTCTTTTATTCATGGTTTGCAGCTCTTTAACACATTTTGTCATATATGAATTCGATCAATAGCTCTAAGGTAAAACAAATTTCTGATTCTCTTGTATATGCAATGAACTATGGAGCCTTCAAGTTTTCAAGTAAAGATATCCTTAGGAAATTTTTTCCCAGCAAAATAGCAAATAAAATGTTTTCTATTATTTGCTGTAAGACCCATATTTGGCTGAAAAGTGCTAGGCAGGGGAGGGGAGAAAACCCACTGAGGAGTCTAGGAAGTTGGGGGAGGGTGACTAAGCAGTTCTTTTCCTGTAAACAGTCTTCTGTATGTAATGCTTTGTATACTTTTCAATTTTGAGTTCTTTATAATGAATAATTTTGTAATCTTAAAAATATACTACTATTACTATAATTCTAAATAGACTAAACTACATTAAAAATTATTGGTTAACAAATTATAGGTTGATTAATGTATTTAACTTAATGGGTTAATTGGTTAAGAAATGATTGGTTTATTGGTTAATAAATGATATACAAGTGTAATTCAAATATATATTAATACATAACTTTGGTATTTGATAAAATAGATTACAATAGGGAATCAATAACATAACTGTTAATTCACTTTATTTGTTATTTTAAAGATGAAAAAAAAACTAACAAGACAACAATGAAGACCAAATCAAAGCAACACAAAAACAACAAAAACGATACATGACCTCAAAACAAAATGATAGGAATTAGCAATGTTTGCTACATTACATGCTTTTATCTCCAGCGAAGTTGCTCAGTCCACCAGATGGAAGAATGTAAGACTGATCAAACAATCAAAGACAGTAACAAGTAATAAAAAAAAAATAGAATCCAAGAAGCATTCGAAATGGCATGTGGATGTTTGGTATGTGTTATGAATGACTTTTCACCACTGACAATAATGGAGAAATGCTAATATAATTTTTAACTTTAAGCATTAAAGATAGGTTTTCTTTACCCTAAAATTACACATATTTTTAAAACTGTATGGTAATATATTCAGCTACCTATCTAGTAATAATATGACACAGTACAAAATAATTGGCAAGAGAATTTATATCACTACTCTCAATTTGATTTTAAAGATAAAAAACTGTCAGCACTGCCAATAACTTCCTGGGGGGATGCTGGTAACAGAACATAAGTAAAATAGCTCAAAAAGCAACAAATATCATTTTTTATATTTTACTCATGAATATTATTATTTTTAATTTGAGTTGGATGTAATAAATCCTAAAACACAAATGTGTGCTTAAACTGTATTATGTTTTTAAATTTTTTTACTATAGAAAGAAGAAAAAACAGAATTTCAAAATAAAATAATAAGAATAAATTTGAGGCTTTTATAGGTAGATGGATGCAACTCAAGACAATACTCATAAATGAAGTAAATCAGACCCACAAGTGTAAACATCATACAGTCTCACTAGTGAGAAACTGAAAGAGTAAATAGGATCCAAAATGTACAATAGACATTGTGAACTGGGAAGAAACTGTTCAAAAACAAAGAGATACTGTGATAGGGGAAAGGAGAAAGGAAGGAAGGGAAAAGGGAAAAGAAATATCTATATATAAACAAGATAATGAAGATAGATGCATGATCTTATGTTTGCTGCACGCTTCACTTTTAAACCAGTAAACAAATTCTGATTACTTGAGAGTGAAATGAAATTTCATGAACAACAAAACTTTTCATTAAACTAAATATAATTTGCAGGCTTTAAACTACTTTCAAATTGACAAAGCTTTCAAAATACATGGCTCATATTTGGATGTAGTTCTTAAGAAAACAACACAAAGATACTTGGGACAAAAGTGCACATACACGCATACATTTCACATCCAATACACTTATATTAATGTAGGTCATAAGTGTGCCGAGATTCACTCTTAGCAAACACTTAAGATGATTTTGAGTAGTCCATAGACTATACTTCAAGGGACATTGCTCTGAGATAAATGAATTCTGTGTTTCTTGTACAGTGCTAACTTATTCTTCAGAATAGCTTGAGGAGTCTCCATATTTCACTTTTCTTGATGAAGAACTAAAAATACAGATTTTCTATAATGCAGATTGCTTTCCTATTCTGAACATATTTTCAAAACAAGGGAAACAATAAAGTTTCTAATTCATCTAATATACTAAAATAAACAGAAAACAACAGCATGTCCTATCTTAATATTTAAAATTCCACTGTCATTGTCTTGTTGAGGTACTAAGCACTTTTACAGAAGAGGTAAATGTTTTTCAGTATTTGAAGATTAAGTAATATTTCTGTTAAACACATAAAGGTACTTAAAATATTTATATAAAGTACCAACCATACCTACATATTATTTTGTTTTCAAAGAATATTTTTGAGGGTTGGGGTATAATTCAATGATGGAGCGCTGTCCTTGCATGTTTGAGGACTTAGGTTTACTCAAGATCAAGCAATGCACACATACACAGATATACACATACACAGATATACACATACACAGAGACACACACAAAAGTCCAAACAGACACACAAATATACAAATATACATACACAGACACACACAGACACATATACATACACACACATACACACAGACACACATAGACACACAGACACACACATACTCAGACATACACACAGAGACATACACATACTCAGACACATGCACACAGATATGCATACACACAAAGTTATAATTTTGAGAAGAAATCTCACAGTAGGACCTTTGGGACCACAAAGTCTGCATTCAAAATCCAAATAAAATCTAAACTTGCCCTTTTTTAGCTCTCTCCTTTCAGGCAAAATTCTTACCCTCTCCCTTGCCTCCATTTGCATATCTGTAAAATAGAAATAATAATAGCACCTCCTTATGAGGTTTTAAGGCGGATTAAATAAATTAATGCACTAAAATATTTAACACAGTGCCTAGCATACATATTTGCTGTTACTAGCTTTAAAAACTAAATTTATAGTAGCAGAGGACAGAGCACTGGCTGTTGGGGTGAAGACTAGGCAAGGTGAGGATATGTCAGGCAAAGGACATTTAGTTACAAGATGAACAAGTTCTGAGGATGTAAACTACAGTATGGATCATGATAGATGTGTGAATTAATTTTGATATTCACTCTGCCACTTATACACCTTACACATCCATTGTTTGTACATCTTCAATACATGCAATATTCATTTGTCAACTTAATGCTTAAAATAAGGAAAATTATAGAATAAAACTAAAGGCATGTATAAATTTACAGAAGATCTGAAGATCAATGTTAAAAATGATAGAAGTTAAAGCCTCTGGCCCTGTCTGGAGAGCGGAGAAAATTAAAGTCTGATTCCTGCTGCCAAGTCAATCATCTGACCAGAGCAGCAGGAGACAAGAGGTCACATTTCACCCAAACGTCCAGGCAGGTCGCTGTGAGCCCGCTTGGCTCCCAGGGAGGCAGCCCTGCGCGCGCCTCTCCCACGCACAGCCTCAGCCCTCCTATGGGTCAGTGCAGGGCCCCCTGCCTCCTTCAGGCAAGAGTTTACTAAAACTGGGCTTCCTTGTGCTTCTGGCCACGTGATCCAAATGCAGAAGTTTTCATCCTTAACTCTTTATCCTTCTTAGTGCTTATAACTATCTGCCTTTAAATTCTCTTTTGGAAGGCTTTCTTTGTTATCTGGTTTTCCCACTAGACTGTAAGCCCCGAGAACAAACAGAAGTTCCTCAGTTTTGTCCTCCTGCTCCCTTCTTGTATAGAAGCTTGGCGCCATACAGGAAGGGCTCAATATTGTTGAAGTAATGAAATCGGCTCCCGGACAAAAGCATAACAGTAGTGAAATTGAGTTTCTAACTATTTATTGTTTAAAAAGCAAAGTTGAAAAAAACATTTTTCATTTAATAGCTAAAAAGGAAATTAGTCCGCTAGAAGAATGTAACCAGACAGGTTGCAGACTGTTCATTTTTGCTGAAAAAGTTTGTAGAAGCTAAGGTGTACATGAAAGTTTGTAGCCCGCAGAAATTTCATATGAATACCATGACGTTCTTTCCAAAACACTAGTTTTTAGAAAGACTAAAAAGTAAGAGCAGGATATGGAATTATTTTAATAAACTAAAGGTCAGTCTTTTAAAAATAGTAAACTATAATGAATTTAAAAGTAATAATTACACCAAATTAGCCAATTTCTGTCATTTAAACTCTCTAAAATAAATACCAACTTTTGCTTTTTAAAATGCTCTACAGCATAAAAATAATCAACCTAATCCAAATAGCATTTTAAATTAAAAAAAAACTATAAAATAGTTTTTGCCTATCAAATTAAGAGTGAGTTCTCATTTATTTCCTTCAAAGCATAAGCATACCAAAAATAATACATATTTAGGCAAAAGTTGTGCAGGTGTGTGTGTGTGTGTGTGTGTGTGTGCATGCATGTGTGTAATGCCACATTCTGATTTGTGATTTTTTCCTTGGTCTTTCACTTTTTGGCCCACTTGATTTGCTCCATTTCATGAAATATTTTCTTCGTGAGCCTCAATGTCCCATTATTTGATTTCACTTCACCTTTCATTCAAAGAAAGAGTTGTTTTGCTGCTCTGATGATGAAAAGCTTGACCCTGGCCTGCTTATACATAGTGATTATATATATATAACTTGCATATTATTGTTTACATTGGGCTATATATTGTATTTAGCCAGTCTAATCAAACCCAAAGAATGAATTCAGTAAATGATTCTGCTTAAGAAAGACCATATGTAATGTTGGAAAAGCATTGAATGTAAGAGACAAAAGCCTATGACATGTATTCTGATACAGAAATGTTCAGAGTGATGACCTTGAGCAAGAAATCTCTTGCTTGGCTACAAATCATTTAAATGAGAATAAGGCCTAGTCTACAGACTTATTTCAAGCTTCCATGCTATCCATGGGGAATTTCTAGCCTTATGTTTGGCGTATGTTTTGCGATTAAATTGATAAGCACATGTAAGGCCCTTCTAAAAGTAATATGTTTCTCTGTTCTCATGTTGAAGGAAATATGGAATCAGAAATGTGGAATCTTCACTATTTCTCAAAGCTCCCACAAATGTGTCTCCTTATTTTCTTCTTTATGGAACTGGAACAATCAGCAATAAATTAAAATTACTGCATGTCTTAAGAGGAGGAAAATTAAAACAAGAAATTTAAACCTCTTTCAAATCAAAAATTTAATACCTAAATAACATTTTCGCATTCTCCCTACTTAATGAGGAACCAAACTGCAGTTCTTCTAAACAGTCATAAATATATAAAGGTTTTTTGCCCTAATTATTTCATTTTGCTAGTCACCTAGACTGAAATCATTAAAACCAATTTACCTTGAGTCATAGTTGAAAAATTCCAGCGCTCAGAGCTCTGATAATAACCTGGAAATAATGCAAGTTATGTTTCACAAGATTAACTTGTGATTAATTCTGTGTTTTTATTGTGATTATTCTGAATTTGCAAATGCAAATGGGAGAGCCATGGTTTTGTTTGAATCTGCGCACGTAATTTCTCACCGCATGCGTATATGAACAGGTTGTGCATTCTAGATCATGTGTTAAAGATTTCAGTCAGATTTCTATCAGCAGCAGGCAAATGAAGCCATTTTATATAATGGAATAAAAGGGAAGTACTTTGGCCATTACGTTAGAGGAAAAGCTATGTTCATTAACAACAAGGAAGAATTTATGGCAGCAAGAGGGAAAATGTCTGTGTTATTTTCTTTCAAATAGCCTTATGGAAAACTATACAACATCTGAGAACTCACCCTACTCTAGTAAAATTGAAGGAAAAGAAAACTTGAGGTAAAGCAGAAAAAGCACGAAATTCACACCCAAACCCTATATCAACAATTAGCTCTGCTGCAGCTGTGCATTTGGGATGAATCACTTCCAGGCTCTGGGCTTCTGTCCCGGTTTGCTTGGCTCTGGCCATATCACCCCAAGGCCAGTGGCCACAGGCATTTAGCAGAGGCAGGGTGAGCGGGGCAGCTCTGCCTACCATGAAGTTTCTCCTCTGAAATCATCCAAGACAGGGAAAAAGCTTGGAAGTAGAAGCATGTGAACACTAACTTGTCAATCTGGGAAAATCCCAAACAACTGCAACAGAAATGTGTTGGACTCATTGAACACCTTGTTTCTGTGTAATTTCTCTACATGATCTGTCCAGCACGGGGCTTTATTATAGCTGGATTTTTTTGTATCTGTATACGGATTCCCAGGCATATGTCCCAAGAAAGAGCCATTTGGAAGCCACATAGCTTTTTGTGACACAGCCTAAAAACACACACAGTGTGTCACAAGTCACAGCTTTGCCCAGTTCCTGTGGCGGAAAGAGATAAACCCCCATGCCCACAGAGAAACGTCAATATAAGAAAAGCATGTGGGATAGGAGTCATTGGTGTGATATTTTAGGAAATATAATCTACAGCCTTCTCCTTCATCTTATATGAAAAATAAGCAGGATGGGACAGATAATCTCTACAGTCTCTTTCACCTCAGAAATTCCTGTGAGTCTCCAATGAAATGAAAATATAAATAACTTCAAAGGGAAGAGAGATGGAGTGTCAACACATTTTGGAGTAAAGAAGAATTTCAGAGAATGAGTATGTCTGGAAATGTGCAAAGCATTTAAATCAGCAAATGAGAACGGTTTTCAGTACCAAGGATTATGTGTGATTGCAGATACAAGACTATTTTTAAAGTGAGCAATTTCCAGGATGTAGGGCAGGTTTATTGTTCCGTGCCATTCAGTCTTTGTGTTTAACAACATAATTATTATCATGGCTCATTTATATTTGGAACACCAGATGTGATATCAAGAGCTATTAGCACATTTCTGTTGCAAGTCTGTATATATATTATACATATATATAATATATATATAAAATCAATCCATACACAACTTTAATCATAATCATACAGTATTTTTTGGCATGTCTATCTTTGACCCTAATGAGCTGCTACTAACCAACGAATGGGGTAAAAATCAGTGCTACTGGTGACTAACAGTTTTAAACGACAGAAATTAACTTAGCTAGAAATCTAGCAGACTACATAAGTGAGTTATGGTAAACATACTGAAATAAGACATGAATAAGTCTCAAAGGCCAAATGCAAATGGAAGGTGTCTACTCAATAAATATACATATGTAAATATATATATATATATATATACACACACACACATATATGTATACACATGCATTCTAATTTCAAGAACACACATGCACAAGCACACCTATAGTCAAGCCATCCACTCTAATTTCAAGTTTCATATTTGTTATAGCTCATAATGAGATATTTTAATATTATTGTTATTCTGTACTTACAAAACATATCTACATAGCCAAAATGTTTTATGATTGCTTTCCAGATGACTTTCTAGTATACAGAAGTTTATTAGAGGAAAACATGAATACCAGCTGTTCCCCATTTATTCTAATAGAACTCTCTGCATTTTACCAGTTGGAAAACTGAAAGCCCAAAGGAAAAATGCTTACAAGATCGTATCATTTATCAATCACAGCCATCCAACTGTGACATGAGCCAGCATTTAAATTCTGTACTTTATGTCATTTTATTATTTCAAACAAAAGAAAATAACATAAACATGAGAGGAATTTCCAGACTAAATCCTCAGACCTGCTAAAATATAAGTGTAAATATGCATCGATATTTAATACGTAAGTGAATTTAAGTAGTGTTTTGGTGTCTTGCAATGTGTCCTTTGGATGGTAGATATTTTCCTAGTAAACTGGAACCACTCTAGTCACCTGGTTGTGATTTGAATGTAACACTGCAATTTTTGGCCACACATTTGCAACTTTTTATATGTGCCTTAGGGTAAGTGAAATTTCCAAAAAATATACGGAAATGAAAGAGACTGCAGCTATGTAAATGAAATCTTATTTTCAGAGTTGAAAAAAATAGTGTTCAAAACTCTTTCAGATGATGACCATAACAATGAACAGGAGTTCTCTCATTTCCCTCCATGTCTTCTGGGTTATTTGGAAGTATAATTTTACCCTGAAATTCCATGAAAACGGGCCAGGCGTGGTGGCTCACACCTGTAATCCCAGCACTTGGGAGGCTGAGGCAGGAGGACTGTTGTGAGTTCAAGACCAGCCTGGGCTACAAAGTGAGCTCATGGCCAGCCTGAACTGCACAAAGACCCTGTCTCAAAATTACAAAAAGGAAAGAAAAAAAATTCCACGAAAACCTTTCATTCCATCCTGTGATACCTGAGTTGATGAAAATATAAAAATTGTATTTTAAGAAATGTATCTTCTAAATTTTCAAGTACATTTGATGTCAAAATGTGATCCATGATCCCATGATGTTAAGTATCCTCTGGATAACTTGCCTTAACATTGAGGAAATGACATTTACTTTCCAATCAGACTTTGATTTTCCAAGTTGAACAGTGAAAAGAAATTTACTACTTAAAGAAAGATGTTTAAATCATGTTGCTTTCACCCTTATTCCTAAGTGTCATTTCCTTTCTCTGGATTATTCTATAATAAAAGCTGATACTTCCATGAGGGCCTCAGGAAAATTATTATTAAATGTAAGAAGGGAAATGAATACCCATATAGGAAATATGTACTTTCTAACAGTATCAGAAGGAAAACTTCATTATAAATAGAACCTATTATTCTGAGTTGAAAAAGATTCTGTTGGTTAAGAACATGGAATATGGACTATATATCTAATTATAGGAAATTATACCAAGTTTAAATGTCATGTTTTAATAAGTAATAAAAAAACATTGGAAATGATGCAGAGCTTCAATCTTACATTCTTACATCTGGTGGACTGAGCAACTTCGTTGAAGATAACAGTACGTAAGATAGCAACCATTGTTAATTCCTATCATTTTGTTTTGAGGTCATGTACTGTCTTTGCTGTTTTTGTGTTGTTTTGATTTTGTCTTCATTGTTATTTTGTTAGTTTTTTTACTATTTAAAATTTAAAAATTTTAAAAATGTCATGTTTGATAAAAGGTATGTTTCATTATATATTAAATATTTTGTGAGTAATTTTTAAAGACTATATCAAATCATTTTTAAAAATAGATTTTAGTTTTTAGAGAAGTGTTATGTTCACAGTAAAACTTAGAGAAAGGAACAGAGATTTCATATGGACACCAGGTCCAACATATACACAGCTTCCCCCAGTATCAAAATCCCACACCAAAGTGGCGTGTTCTTTAAACTTGATGAATTTGCATCAATATATAAACAGTGACAGTTCATAATTCATGTTAGGATTTATTGTTTTGCATTCTATAGGCTTTGACAATAGATAATGACATGTATCCATCAATATAATATCAGAGGAGTTTTTCACTGCCCTAAAAATTATCAGCATATCATTGATTCATAACTCACTACCCCCACTCTCTGCAAACCACTAATGGTTTTCACTGTCTCCATAGTTGCATATTTTTCAAAAATATTATACATAAAAATGCACATGATTTTGGAGTACAGTCACAGGAACTTTTTCTATTCTAGGTAATTTTTGAAGAATAAAATATTTATATTTGTTTATGGCTAAATCCATAACCCTTTTTATATAGTCACAGCACCAATTTTTATGCACACATTTAGTGGTTTTTAATAAATGCTACTTCAAATTTTGACTCATCAGTTGTTGTGTTTATTTTTCTCTCATTGCTGAGACAAAATACGTGATGCCTGAAATTAAGGAAGGAAACGTTTGTTTAGCTCACAGCTTGTAAAGGTTTCAGCCCATAATCAGCAGAGTGGCGTGACAGAAGTGTGACAGTTCAGGGCAGTGGAATACAGCAAAAGTAACAAGGGCAAAAAGGGAGGAGTGCACATTCCAGCCTCGGATATATGCCTACCCAGCCTGAGGTAAGCATACCACTCACACCTGTAATCCCAGAACTAGACAATGAATCAATCACAAACTCTGAATTCAGCTGTGTCTGAAAAGCACCCCTCCATGACTGCATGAGGCTTTGGGGATACATCTAGACACAAACTATAACATTAATATTACTCATTTACATAAAAATTATTTTAAATTATATTAGCTATTATTCCCATATTTTCGATATAAATGACATGAAAACACATTTTTAAACAATGTCATTGATTCACATCTTTTTTTGTTTTGTTTTGTTTTTGGCTTTTCTCCGGTACCGGGAACCGAACTCATGACCTTGCGCTTGCCAGGCATGCGCTTTGCCGCTGAGCTAAATCCCCAGCCCTGATTCACATCTTGATGGGAAAGATCAAGGTGTTCACTTCTTAAAGGCTGATGAAATTATTTGAAAATAATTAGTCTGCGAATTTACCCAAGGGAATATGGAACATGCAGATAATGTGTATCTAAAAAATTCCATTAAAGCGTGATAAGAAAAATAAGAATCTGTGGCACTTAAGCCACAAACTAATCCCTCCATACCCCTGTTGAATTTAATTGAAGTTCTACTATAAACAGTAATAGCCAAGAAAGTGGGGTCCCTTCTCCCCTTGGCTCCCAGCAAAGACACTCACCAGGAAAGGCAGGGCACTAGTATATTTCTTCTCCACATTGAGTATCCAAGGGTTCCCTTCCTCCACTCATCCTCGCACTCACAAAGGGAAAACTGCCCCAGGTAAGGAAGACCCAGAAAACTAGAATGCCACTAACCTTCACCCCTCTGTCAAAAGTGCAGAAGCCCAGAACCAAAAAAGGTGAAGCCAATGCCCAGAAAAGTGATATAGAGATACTGCCCAGGGGAGAATTCAGTAGGAGTAGAGTCTGCCAGAATTGTCACCCAAGGAACTGACTCTATTTGACTCAGTGTGAGAACCTTAGCTGACTCTAACTATGCCACCTTCAGCAGTAGAGGTTTTAACTGCAAGCAGTTGGCTGGGGATGTAGCTCAGTGGCACAAGTGCCTGCCTGGCACACACAAGGTCCTGAGTTCAATTCCCAGTAACAAAACAAAACAAAACAAAACAAAACAAAAAAAAAAAAGACAATCAAGATACAGAGTATTAAAACTGATTCAAAAATAATAGAAAACTTGAATAAGCCTATAACAAGTGAAGAGATTGTAGTAGATATTAACATCTGACCTAAAGAAAAACCCAGAAATCGTCACTTGTGACTTCTATTGAAAATTTACAGAAAAATGAACAAATCTTCACACACTCTTCAAAAAATGAGTTGAGAGAAAACTCCGTGCCTCACTTTATGAGATTATAATATTTGACCAGATGGCATTTACTCTCTCGTGTTCACAGGAAAGTAGCATTAACATTGTAGAAATATATTAACAAACTATACTACATAGAGTTGCTTGCTTTTGATGGAATGCTGAGTACAAGCAAGTTTAGCAAATTCATAACATTAATGCTAGGAAATGATTGGTGAAATGTCCAAAAGAAAATATAGCAAATCTATAGAATCATCTCAACAGATAGCAATAAATTTAATAAATTTCAAAAAATGCTCAATTGTAAGGTGTGGTTGGTGGCATATCCCTGTAATTCCAGTACTCAAGAGGCTGAGGCAGAAGGATTTCTGTGAGTTCCAGGCCATCCTGGGCTACTGAGTTCAAAGCCAACATGAGCTATATAGCAAGACCCTATCTCAAAGAAAAGTGCTCAACAACTGGAGAAGAGGGATATTTCTCATTTGGATAAAGTGTGTCTACTAAATAAAAGCAGCCAACATCGTGCAGTGAGTGGATAATGATTGGATGTTTCCTCTTAAGAGTAAGAACAGAACAACACAGCTGATACAAAATTGTTCATGAATGAAAATTTAGTTTTTTCTTAAAATATAAAACAGGGCAAAGTACGTCACTTGTTCAACATTGTAATGGAGGCAATTCAGCAAAAAAGAAAAGGACAAGGAAGGAAGAATAAACAAAATGGAGAAGAACGATGTGAAGGATGGAGACACACAGAGCAGATGAGTAAGAAAGAGAAGGAACAGGAGGGAGAGGAGAAGAAGGGGAGGTGAAGAGAAAGGAGGTGGAGAAAGATAAAAAGGTAGGTAGAGTAGAAATGAAGACGTGAGCTCTATCTGCAGATGCACAGCATTATATACAGAATAATGTTGAAGGATCCACTATAAACCTAAAATAATACATTCAGCAATGCTGTAAGACAAAAGATCAATATATTAAAATCCATTATATTTCTACTCATTTACTATGAACTCCAAAAACAAAGTAAAAAATTTCATTACAAGTAAGCTAAAATATGAATAAATTTAATATTCACCCTAAAATCTATAAAAAACCAATGAATTGTGCCTTTAAAATTAGTAAGTTTCATCATATGTAAATTATACTTCAATAAATCTGTTTCAAAACAGAATAAATTTAACATAAGAAATGTGAAGTTTATGCCTGGAAAACTGCAAATCTTTTAAAGAATTAAAGAAGATCCAAATGCAAATAAGCAAAAAGATACTCCACTACTATACTGGAAGATATACTACTATTCAAATCAAGAGTTATTTTTCTACTGATTCTTCATCATCCCTACCAATTTTAGGTGTGGGCTATTGGTCACCTTCTCATTGCTAGGACAAAATGCCCAGCACACTCAACTTAAAGATGGAAATTGTTTCTTTGCCTCACCGCTTCAGAGGGTTTAGTCCATGGCTAGCTGAATCCAAGACAAGAAAAGACAGTGGGAGAACAAACGGCTCTCCTCAGAGCAGCCAGCAAGCAGAGCGGAGGTGGAAGGCACCAGGCAGATCTGCGCTCTCCCAGGCCTTTTCCCGTGACCGCCCTGCGTCTCGGCCCCATTTCACAATAGCACATTGTACTGGGACCAACAGTGAGCACCTCTCACTGCATCCCATGGTCCCAGCGACTCTCCAGGGGCTCTTACTCCACTCACATTAATAACCAATAGTAACTGACACATTTGGTTTCTTAAAATGAGAAACTGTTTCTTAACTTCATAAGGCAAAGCAGGGGATCAAGAACAGCCATAATAAACCTGAAAATGGAACAAAGTTGGAGAATTCACACTTCAAATTTTCAAAAGCTACAATAACCAAGACAGCTGATACTCCTAAAGACAGGCACATAGCTCATGATACCGAACTGGGAGTCCAGAAATAAACTCACATTTACAGATGGATGATTTTCAACCAATTGCCACAATAATTTCATAGTGGAAAGAGCAGTCTTTTCACAAAATGGTGCCAGGATAATTGGATTTCCACACACAGACCCACTTGCATAACTATAGCCATACAAAAAAATTACTTGAAAACAGATCATGAATGTAAGCATAAATATTACACAACATTTAAGAAGAAATATATCATTAAATATTAGTGTCCTAGTATTAAGGAAAGCTACTTGGATATGACACCAAAAGCACAAAGGATAATAATAGCTGCACTGTAATTCCTTGGAGTTAAAAATCTTTCTGATCTGAAGTACACCATCAAAAAGGGAAAAGATAAGTACAGCAAGGTGGAACATTTTCTAAATCATGTTTCTAATAAGAGAGTTTTATCTAGATTCCATTAAAATTAAAACTCCAATAATCACTTGGACAAAGTTTCTGGGTAACAATTTCTCCATATACATAAATACATTTCTACCAAGCACATGGAGAGATGGTCAACATATTTAGGCAGCAGATACCTACAAAACAAAGCCACAATGTGGTATCATTTCCTACCTGTTAGAACAACAAAAAGCAAACAGCCATTGCTAACAAGCCTCCTCAAGGATGTGGAATAACTGAAATCTACTTATACTGCTGATAGAAATGTGAAATCTTTCAACCAGTTTAGAAAGTAGTTGAGAATTTTCACAAAAGGTAAAATATAGTCACCTTATGAACTATCAGGTTCACTCCTGCATACATATTCAAGAAAAACTAAAACCTACATCCACACCAAAACTTATATACAAATGCCCCTGGAATCTTTATTCATAATAATTCAAAAAATGGGAAAAAATCAAATGTACATCAACTGGTGAATAAATAAAATGTCAGCATCATGACATGAAATATTATTTGGTAAAACCCTCATGTGTATTACAACTTGAGTGAAAATTCTACTGGGCTAAGAAGCCAATAAATAAGGACCACATATCATATGATTCCATTTATATGATATGTCCAGAATGGGCACAACTCTACAGGTAGATCAGCAGTGGCTTTAAAGTTAGGGAGCTTGGAAAAACCATGCGTGACACTTAAAGTATTTTAATGAAAATGCCCTAATGTTAAATATTAGTGATAATTGCATAACTTTGTGAATCAAGCACAAAAACGTGGAGCTGCAACTTTTAAATGGCTCCTATATAATGTGAATTATATCTCAATAAAGTCGCTAGAAAAAGGAAATTCTGTTTTAAGGAATTTTTCAAATATTAAGACATTTACAGCCAGAAATTGTAAACAATCCAAATTTTCAAAAGTATTGGAAAGGTTACAAAATATATGGCAAGCCACGTGACATGATAACTTACTCCTGTTAAAACAGATTGTTCACTGTGGTGTGGAAAATCATGTTATAATGACATTTACAGAATAAGACAAATCACATAAACAAATAAACCTAATATGGAAAATATTAATAGTTGTCCACACAGTAGCAGCAGCAGTATTGGTGACATTTTTTTTCAAATGTATTACTGTCTCCTACTTTTCTGTAATTTTAATAGAACAATTTTTAAAAATATCTAGTGAAGCATAAGTTGAGTCATCAATAAGTGATTATCGAACTGGCTACTACTTTACCAACTCATTTTAATAATACTTAAGTATGACTGAACTGAGAGAGATCTACTTTTTAATTTAATCATTATTTTACTTAATAAGGTTTTATATAAATATTGCAGAGTATTTAAATATATTAATTAGCATCCTTTTTTGTAGCTCTAAGTTAAAATCTGAGCAAGTGACCTCAAAATATCAGTTGTTTCACCCCTAAAACAGTACTATTGGAGATTACTAAGTAGAAAAAATACGATGAGTTACTTTTAAAATAAGAGAATGAATGAAATTTAGCACTAAATCTTAGCTCTTCTACTCTCCACTTATCACAAAAATGTGTCAGAGATGACAAAACTGGGAATATGCACATTCAGGATCTAAGGGATTACTCATATACTTTTAGTGCCTGAATTCTTACAAAGAATCATCTATTTTATAATTATCTTAATGTTTACCTTGTAGGGAAATCAACAAAGTGAATAGGATTTCACATGTGAATATTTGTCTTTATTTCCTGAAGATCAGAGCAGATTAAGCCTTACAGTTTAATTTCTGCATTCATGCTATGCAAGCTTAATTCTGATCCTGCTCACACATATTAATGGCTAACAACTAAGAAAATAGATTTTTAAAATAGTCAATAGGTTGTTAATCAAAAAGCTACAAGAGATCCAAAGAGATCCTTGTTCAAGAAAAATTTTGTTTTATTTGTCTTTTAACTCTAAAATATTCCAGGATTAGAGATTTATATCATTGATGTTATCTATTCCTGGCTTTTACACATATAAACTATAAGTCAAGCAATGGTTCTGGGTCCACTTTAGATTTTTTCCTACTTAATTGACATCTATCTCTTTTCATTGAGCTTTCAGCAAAATTAATAAGTAAATGAAACAAATTTTTGATTAAAGAGATCAGTTTTGCTGTGTTTTATTTTGCTAATGTAATGTTTGAGTCCTACTGACAAAATGCTTTAACCATGATGAACAATAAAAACTGCACATTAGAATGGGAGCAGGATTTTCATAATTGCTCTTATTGTGGGTATAAAGAACAAGCAACTGTTGCCAGGAACCTTGGAGACCCCTTTTTGGCTACAACATTAGACAGAGACATTTAAGGAAACACTTAAACTAAATCTAAGCATAAGTAACATCAATCAACACCCTGCCTGGGGACAAAGGAGAATGTACCTGTACTGATAGTTCCATGCATGTCACCACCTCTGCATTCTCTGGGCTTTGTTAGACAGCTATAAGCAATTTCCTAGCCCTTCAATATCAGAGTTACCGGGAAAATATTAACGGGAGTTTCTCTTGTGATAAGCCCTGTCCAGACACTGGTCAGAAACTGTAAAGAGGGATGGGAGAGTTGCAGGCTTTTGGGGAAGCATTTTTTAAGAATACAGAATACAAAGCATACTCAGAACATTAAAAGTGGGAAATAAGGAATGAAATGTTCAAAATAACAAGTAAGATTGATCAAACAAAGATAATAAAAATAATAAAACATTAGAAATGATACAGAATTTCACTAAACAAGATGGTAGGAATTCAACAACAGTTGTCATATTGCATATTGTTTTCTTCAAATTAGTTGTTCAGATCACCAGATATAAGCATGCAAAATTGGTCAAAAAAATTTGAGCATTAACTGTTAACAATACGTAATATAGAAAGCATTGTTAATTTCCCATCATCTTGTTTTGAAATTCTGTATCATTTTTATTGTTTTTGTGTTGTTTTGTTTTTCATCTTTGTTGTTTTGTTATTGTTTCTTCTCTTCAAAATAAAGAAAATAACAAGTAGTAGCTTTTTAAAAAATACTGGTTTCTATTGCTGTCAGAAAAAAAAATGGTTCTAAAGTGGAAGTACACATCACTGTCATCTGAAACGCATGTTAGACTGTGTCTTGGTCTGGATTTCTCAATCTTGGTACTAATAGCTTTTAGAGCAGTGTAAGGTTTTATTGTGGAAAACTTTCCTATGTATTGTTTAGTGGGATCCCTGATACAAGTATGCACTCATTAGTTGTAATAATCAGCAATGTTTCTAAATACTGTAAAATAATGTGGAAGATCCAATTTTCCTCAGCTGATAATCAGTGCCATAGGTACCCGGAGTCAGATTCTCAACACTAGGACCACCTCGCTTCCTTATTCTGATGAACCCCATTTATTTCGTCTTTTAACTCTAAAATATTCCAGGATTAGAGATTTTTATCTTTGAAGTTATCTATTGCAGGCCATTTATTGAATGTCCAGATATCTTTGAGCCTTTGAACTACCTAGTGCCATTCTTTCTTAGATATTTCTAATATATTCCCTTATTCTTGTCACTCTATAATTGTAGTGTGAAGGAAACTGGAATTTGGAGAAATGAGGTCAAAGAGAAGCTTTATCCCATTCCATTCTAAAGCAATCGACATTTTCAGCCTTATACCTTCTACAGGAATGACTCTAGACAGCTAAGGTCTATTGTTACCTGGAGACTGGAGGCGAAAGCACAATTTTGCTGTTCCTTAACAATCCATTCTCTTACTGTTTATAGAGTCACAGACACTATAGAGCAACATCACTGAGAACCCACACCACCCATCAGAACCTGACCTTGTGACAATGTGTGGGGACAATACTGTGACAGTTTAAATCTAAAATGTCCTCCGAGTCTCACATTTCCACCAAAACTCTCCTTAATGAATCCACTCTTGAGTTTAGAGCTGAACGCGCTATTAGAAGTGGCGCCTTGCAGGGCGTGGTGGTGCATGCCTGTGATCCCAGCACTCAGGAAGCAGAGTCAGGAGCATTGCGGCGAGTTCGAGAGCAGCCTGGGCTGCAAAATGAGTTCAAGGCCATCCTGAACTGCATAGCGAAACCCCGTCTCAAACAAACAAACCAACCAAAGCGGCACCACCTTAGAGGAATCGGGTCGTGGCGGCATGCCGCAGAAGGGCACGTTCTATCCCTTGGTGCTTTCACTCTCTCTGCCTCCAGCTAGTCGGAGGTAAAGGACTTTCCTCTGTCAAGCTCCTCTGCCATGATGTTTCTTCCTGTCTCCAGCTGATCATGGACTGAAAACTCTGAAACCGTGGGTAAAATGGGTATTTCTTCCTTTAAATTGAGGGTGTCAGGGTTTTATTCCAACAACAGGGAAAGTAACTAACTAGAAAGCAGAGGCAGGAGCATTGCGGTGAGTTCGAGACCAGCCTGGGCTGCAAAATGACTTCAATGATTCACTTCTTTAGATAATCTCTCCCTGGAGGTCTGGACTGGATCTAATTACCAGTTTCTATTAAACAGACCGCACCAACAGTGGGATGCCGCTTCTGAGGTTGGATTACAAAGGCCATGACCTCTGCTTTCCGTGTACCCTCTCTTATCTTCTTATTCACTGACGCTCGGGGAAGCCAGCAGTCATGTCAAGTGACCCACAGAGATGCACATGACGAGCAGCTGAGGTCAACAGTCACGGTGGCGCTATGGCGCTCTAACATGGGACAGCTCGCTCACGTCACAGGAGTGCAGTTCCTTCTCCCACAGCTGAGACTTCCAAAGAGACAACAACCTAACTTCAGTCTCACAAGAGTCCTTGAAGCAGAAGACCCAGCTCAAGTGACCCACAGAAACTTGAAGATGGTAAGTACTTGTCTTAAGTTGCTAAGGTTTCAAAAGTTGTTATATGCTAATAGATGACTAAAACATAGACAGCAGAATAAACAGTTTTTTCTTGCTTTATCTCCTCTTCCTTCCATGATAATGATGATGATTAAAATTATAATGACCATGCTGATGGCCTCCCTCTCTCTTCTATCTCTCTGTCTGGCAGGGGAAATCTTCCACTCTATTTTCACCACCGCCCCAAACTCCGAGTCCTGATATTAGCTATCAATTATTTAAAATTCTAAGGGGATTAAAATCAAGGTTGCAATGTTCGTTCTTTCACATTGGCTATTCAGTTAATGTATTATGTCAGTCTCATGGGGAAAAGCCTAAAGATAAACCCTTAATGCAGAATTTAGCATGGGTTTTAAACAGCCAACATCTTTCTCAAACACATTCAATAACTATGCATCCATAATGCCTCCATCATACATTCTTCTCAAAACAATTTTCTTCATTATCAAGTAAGGAGATTGGGGCTGGGGATTTAGCTCAGCGGCACAGTGCCTGTCTGGCAAGCACGAGGTCATGAGTTCAATTCCCAGTACCACAGAAAAACAAACAAACAAAAAATGATAATATAAGTAGATTACCTTTTTCAAAAAAATCAACAGATTTAATCATGTAAGTGTACAAAATTTCCTAATCTGACTCTTGTAGAACTAATTGCTCAGTAAATATTGTTTTCATTGTTATTTGAATTTGCTCTTCCCACACACTTCCTTCTAGTTCTTCTGTAAGTGTTTAGTAAGATTTTTTTTATTTTGGCCAAGTTCTAAAAATGCTAAAGAATTCATAGAAACAATTGTTTATTATTTTACCCTTTGTCACAAAAGATCCTCTTGCTATTTATTGCCCTTAACAGAAGTAAATGCTAAACAATAAAATGCAAGTAAAGATCCAATGCCAGTTTCCAATCCAAAAATCAATTAAATAACTTCCCTTTCCTCTCTTAACTAGAAATTTTTCTACTTGATTAAAAACTAACAGGGGCTGGGGATTTAGCTCAGAGGCAAAAGCGCCTGCCTGGCAAGGTCGTGAGTTCAGTTCCCGGTACCAGAGAAAAAAAAAAAAAAAAAAAAACAAAAAAAACAATAAAACCAAAAATAAAACCCAAAACTAACAGCCATGAATCTCAGAAGCTGAATCATAGGTTTTTTTTTTAAATTAGTGTCAAAAAGACAAATGAACGAATATATCTTTAGTTTTCTTAAAATGGTAGAAAAAGAAACACTTTCTCAAGGGTAGAGTTAAACTCAAAAGATATCTAAGGTAGCAATGTATTTAAGTTAAAGAAGATTTCTACTTTATCATTTGTACTTGTCTGCATATTTGATGCTGAGTTTCCAGAAATAAACAGATGTTGGTCTATTTTCTAAGAGTCAGTAATTTGATAAAATATACAAAAGATTGCACTATTCATAAAAATACCTTCTGCATTCATCTTTCAAGGTGCTATAGTTGGATCTGTGCCATGAGGTTGAGATACAGAAATTCCTCATTTAACAGCCGAACTCCATTCCTGAGACTAGGTTGCTAAAGGATCTGGTTGCTGAATGCAGAACTGTCTAGAGTATGTACACTACAATATGCAGAGCAAAGAAATGGCCAAAGGCTAGTGTTCAAATTTAGGAGTTTGCTTTAATCCACGCAACTCTTCTATGCAGTACTGTAATGTATTATAACATAATACTATGTTTCTGCACTGTACCATGTAATCAACAAAAATTATATTACTGTATAAACATGGTATACTGTACAGAAAAAGACACAGGCTCAATAATCACAAAGTACAAAACTGTATCAGAAAAAAGACAGGTCATATATTCAAACAGTCATTAAACAGGTAGGTCATTAAACAGGGAATATCTGTACCATGATCTATGCAAACACACATATTTAAAATTGTCAATTTTCTAGCAGCTTTTAATAATTTACTGTGAATTAGCATAACCAAACTTTCTGAAAACAGATTTCTCAGCAACTGAGTTTTGATGAAGGGGAAGGTACAAAGGCAGTAGGGCATCAGATGTGAATATAACTTCACTAAAGATAATTTTGAGCTGCTAACAGGAAACATGGTAGCACAGGATAAATAAGGCCGGGAAAAAAGAAGTAAGCCTTAATGGAGAGTCAATGTGCTGCATGTGAATTAGTCTGAAGTTGGTATTGAAATCTTTTGTATTATGAGTAGTCTGGTCTTCAAGAGTAAAAAGTTTCATGAAATTTGCATAATTTGCCTAATAATATAGAAAAGATACACATCTCAAATAATTAGCTAAAATTTTACTCAGCATAATTAGCTAAAATTTTACTCAGCATTATTGTACATGGTAATTTTTAATTTTAGGTAACTGACAATATTTCAGAGGCCTAAGAGAAGCTCTTGTTTAATGTTTTGGGTTTAGAAATTATCAATTAGCATCTGTGAGCTATTCCAGTAATTTGTTTAATGTATAAAGGCATAATGCTACATAGAGATTTTCTCTTAGGTAGTGTCAAAGGGCTTTTGCTTTCTTGTGATAGTGCTTTATGTTTTTAAAGATTTACTTGATTTTACCAACTACAAATACACACAAACTGCATAAATGATTTAAAAACTAGATTACTGGAGCAAGTAGAACACAAAGAAATTTTAGTTCACTGTCACAAGAACAAAAAGAAATTGAGCCAGCTCTAAAAAATCCGTTCATAGCCAAGGCAATGGTTTTCATAAAATTGAAAAAATGTCCCAAAGCAACAATATTATATTTCTTAATCTATTGGTGTTACTGACATAAAAAGAATTCTTTCTATAATTCTTCTGTGGCCTTGGTTGATGACAAAGTGATTACTAGAAAAAAATGGTAAATAACTGCTCTATATAACCCTCCAGGCAACAAAAAAATAAAAGACGCACTTACTTGAGTGGCACCTGCTTGAATTATTAATGGGTTCAAAATCACAAGGCTGAGTACATAAATCAACATAATATATGATCTTCAGCCAGCACAGAAGTGCACTGTAGTTTCATTAGTAATACTAACAATAAATAATCTAAATAAAATTTTATTTCAGTGGTTATAAATGGAAAGTGGTACAGTACACAGAACTAGCAATAGAACACTTAATCATGATATATCCAATTAATCTTTTGTGTTCCAGTCTGCCTCCCAGTAACATAGGGAAGAACTACCAACCTGGGGACAGCAATCTGTGAGGCACTGACTGTACAGTCCATGGCCTGTTAGGAATGGGGCCATAGAGCAGGAGGTGAGAGGCGGGCAAGGGAGAGAAGATTTATCTTTACCTCGAGGCATCATTATTCATCACATTCCTGCCTAGGCTGTACTCCTGTCAGATCAGAGACAAGGGCCTTAGGTTCCCATAGGAGCCAGAACCCTACTGTGAATTGCACATGCGAGGGATATGGGCTTTCTGCTCCTGAGAAGACTCTCACCTTGAGACTATCACCGTCACCACCACCAACAACAACATTCTCCCTCATACCCCACTCCCTACCGCTGTCCATGGAAAAACATCTCCACAAAACTGATCCCTGGCATCAAAAACTTTAGGACAGCTGGCACAAATGCTGTGAAATGTTCCTTCTGGTGGAATGAAATGTTCCTTCTAGAATGTTCTAGTTACAACATTCAAAGATACTATGTTTATAAGTGTAATAGGACTATTAAGCAGGCATTTTTAAAGTAAATAACTAATTTCTACTAGGTAAATACTGAAATGGTATTTTGTCGCATACTCTCCCTCAAACTACAGATGAGGAGGGACTACATAACATGTTCCTTTAGTACACTTGTTGTCTTATTAACACAGCACTGTGTGATTGTATGAAAACGTATTCAAATATTTCTCATCATGAACGCCCAACAATGAGACCAAAATAACACATTTACCCTTTCTTATCTTGAGCCACCACACCAATTTAACCATGATGTTCAGCACTTTCTTATTTGTTCCTTTGTGTTGAATGACCCAAATTAGAACAAAAAAGATAAAGAATATATAAGCTTCAAATTGTCAAATCACCACTTTCTGAGTAGCAACAACTACTTAATAACTGATTCAAGTAAGAACTTACTGTTTGATTATTAAGAGAAAGTCATAGATACCCTCCAGTGGAATGGGCAGTGAACACATCATTATGTGCTTACTGACGATTACATAACTAGTAGAGCGGTGAGTGTTGTTTTGAGGGCTTGACTCCTAACTGAAGTATATCTTTTAGAGCATCAAATGTGGTATTCATTCATCACAAGGAATACCACCCAGCAGGCAAGGATTTTCAAAGCTCAATAATGCTTTTCCCCCAGTGGAATACATTTTTCCAGTGAAGAGATAAAAATGCTTTAAACATTTTAAATCTAGCCATAGGGTTTTCTTTCTTCTGTGGAGAGTATCGAAAATTGCTTCAACTACTAAACAAAATCTTTTCATTGAAAAGTATTTTAATTTGGGGGGACTAAATCCAACAAAACTCTGATCTGTTAATCCTTATAATATTTACAGGTTTTAACTATATACCTGTAAACTGTAGAAATGACATATTAAAACTTGTACTTAACAAGTGATCTTGTTCCACTCCTTCTACCTATAATGAAATATAATTTATCTGTTTTTTTGCATATGACAAGTATGTGGGGATAAACATCCTTATTATCTCTGCTTAAATGTGAAAAAAAAAAAAAAAGTCAAGCAAGTACATTTTGGTTTGACCAAATTCTATTACCACTGATTAACTGAAGAGGTTGAATGTAAAATACTCTGATTCATGTTACACTGTTTCCATTTTTTCTGTCTGGAGGTTTTCATGTTTCACCTTAGAATTTTACTAAAACTTTAAAATGAAGATATTCTGTCTAGCACCACCACTGTGGAGGTAGAACACAAAACATACACAACAGAGAGAGTTTGAGTTATTTTCATTAATTGAATGTTATGATTATTTATAACTTTATTATGAACCAGTCCAAGGTTTATCAGTAACAGTATTTTCCTGAAGTGAATGTCATTAGTGAAGGAAGAAATATAATATCTGCAAGAAAATAATATTAGAAGAACTATAATCAAGTGAAAGATGAAAATCACATTTAAAAAAATAGGGATCGATCCATCAAAAATTGTTTTTATTCCAAGAAGTATTCCAATTATTTTTCATTCTTTTTACTCTGCAGATATTTACGGGACTTAGAAATTATCTATAATATTGTAAGTCAAGTTGCTGACACTTATTCTGGTCCTAGGATATTTCCATAAAACAGAATCAGACTATAGAGTAGACAATTGCAAGTTCTTGATACCAGCACCACCATCTTATCTCCATGAGTGTTTCAGTTGGCTCAGTGTCTAAATCCTGTATGCTAGCTTCCTGTGTTTTCACATAATAACTGTAGGTGTCTGGTGGTGTTACTAATTGTTAATAATCTTTCCGGGGGCTGGGGATTTAGCTCAGTGGCAAAAGCGCCTGTCTGGCAAGCGCAAGGTCGTGAGTTTGGTTCCCGGTACCGGAGAAAAACAAAAACAAAAACAAACAAACAAAAAAATCTTTCCTACAGACTGATAATCATGATGACATTCTTCATCACTGGGGAAATTTTATGAGGTATTCTAACTGACCCTAAGTAGTAAAGAAAGTCCTGTTATTGTCCATAAATATTTGAATAGAAAATATATTCAGGAATGAGGCAAGGGAAACAAAATTCTTGCTAATTAAGTATTTTAAATGTTTGTAAAATTATCATGACAAATTTGTTGATAATAATTTGTATGATAATTTGTTTACCATCTATTGATGTTGCTATCATTTTTGAATGCCCATATATATTTGACAGTGTCAAATATTTTTATATACTCAAATATTTCTGCACATGCTCCCCCCCCCTCAAAACAAGGAAATTGAGGCTCAGAGATGTTGTGGAACTTATCTAACGTCACAGAGTTAATAAATGATTGCTATCATTAGAATCCAGCTTTCTCTTGCTAACCTCTAGACTACTCTCTTTGGTTTCAAAATACATTTTTACTTTGTTTGCTGATTAACAGAGATTTTAACAGATTCTTGAACATTATACCTTCATTACTATTCGATATACCTACATATTTTAACATTTAGAAGAAAGATTTTCTAGAAATTTCTATGAATGCAAATTTAAAATATGGTCCTAATTCCTCTTAATAAAAGCTACTTTTATATGAAATAACATTATTATAGTAATAATTTGGGGTCATTTTGAAACTGAGAGACTATTACACTCTGCAAATAAAATTACTTTCTTCCCTGGAACATATTAGCTTTACCTATTCTGGGTTAATATAAAACCAGAGAGCGAATTTAACTTATCCAAATAATCAGTTTACCCTTAAGATATAAGAGATTTACTAATGACCTAATCAGGACATTTAAAATCAAATTATGTACACATAAGGCAATGTGTACGTGCATTGCAAGATAATGAAATTTCTGAATAATGACTTGATTTGAACAGTGTTTGATCAAAAGTCACACTAATATTATTTTATTAAAATCAACATAAGTTTTAATAGGGCTGGGGATTTAGCTCAGTGGCAAAAGCACCTGCCTGGCAAGTGCAAGGTCGTGAGTTTGGTTCCTGGTACCAGAGAAAAACCAAAAAAAAACCACATAAATTTTAATAAAATAAACAGTATTTGTCTAAATTTCCTTTTGGGAAAGGCATTTTTTAAAATGTAGGACATTTGCCTTTCTGATATTCCAAGCATTTAGTGCCAGATAATTTACCTAAGAAAAGTAACCTTTAAACTATTTTCAAAGATCTCAAATAAGTTATTAAATTTAGCCATGAATTTCTTTATCACAGGGTTAAATAAAATATCAGAGTGGAGAATAAGTAAGCTTAATTTCAAAAGTCCATATGCTCACAAGCAAAGATTTTTTAAAAAAATTTAAAGATTCCTTTCTAAACATTATGTCCTGAGGGAGACCAATACAAAGCATCCCTGAACAGGATTTAAATTAACCAATTGATTTTCCATGTTTGCTTGTGGGTCTGTCCAAGGCTTAGGCTCCTTGTCTGGAGATGGGCGGTGGACTCTTAGTAAGTAAACCTCTGTGAGTCACTAATCCCTTCTAAAGCCTGTAATGGTGAATGAAACTAGAAAGTCTCAAAGGATAAAACAAGATCACAGTTAAGGACACCTGGATCTGATCTCAACTAGCTAAAGACTATAGCCTCAGGCATCTCACTCCAGGGTAGATTAACTTAATACCTTACTTGGAGAAGTCTTTGAATGGTTCCACCCTTCCTGATTGCTCCCCTCCCTTCTTTTGATAACTAACTAAATAAGGGCCACCCAGAGAAGTTCTTGCCTGAGATAATCTGGAACCCCTGAGAGGGTTTTGATCCTCCTGGAGCCCTGAAATCGTTCCATTCACTTCTTTTTATTTAGCCTTTGCTATACACCTGTTAAAGAGATTGCAGATCTGATCAACCATCAATAACTAAGGGATATTATTAACCTCATAATATACCAAGAGGATGTTTGTATTTTAATGTTTGATAAAAGCAAGTGTTTACAAAGATACTAGGAACATCCATGAATGTCATCAAAAGTAAAACAGTAACCCAGGAAACATACAACTTACTTGAGAGATTGGAAGATTTGTTTTTATAAGTTAAAACTCTTAAGTGTGGAGTAATAAATCTAAATGCTAATAAGAGAGACATACCTAATATTTGTACTATGTCTTAATTTAGCAATCAGTACAAGATTGCTTATTTCAGTTTAACAGTGTCTAACATTAATCTCTAAACATTCATTTATATTACCCAGAGCAAAATGTTAACATTCAGTTTGATTTCTTTCACTATTTATTAAAACACAAGGAAGTAAGGTAAAATCTGACACCAAAACTACATATACTGTGATAAAAATAGTTTAAAATAGCATTTAAACTTTTTCATTACTTTGAATTTCATTTGCTACTGCTTACATTAAAATTGATGATTACATCTTAAAAACATTTTAAATAAGATTATATTTGAGTGTATAAAAGACCAAAAAGCATTAAATATCTTTATGCTTATAACTAACCAAAGTAAAATGTTATTAGGAAAAAAAAAGAGACAAATAAAAATAAAAAGAAAACAAACGGTAATTGTAGCATGTTATTGCATTTGCAATTAAAATGTTAAACTTTAGAAAAATTATATTTTATTTCTTTCAAGTAAAGCATATTTTGAACAATCTGTGCTAAGTTTAAAGCCTAATCTGAAATTCACCTTATTTTTCATTTTTAATATCAAAGTAGAGATAGAAATGTATATTTCTATAATGTTTAATAAATCATGTGAAGACCATACATGAATTATGAATAAAAATCTATTTACCTGCATGGAAATCTATTCCCACAGCAAATGAGGTTCCTGATATAGGCATCAAAGCATCCATTTTGTCACTTGGTTCAAGAGGTACTCCCCTGATTCCTTCATGAACGGAGTACATAAGAAATGATTCTATACCTGAAGGTGGCAGAGGAAGCCCAAAACAAATATTAAAATCAAAAAATATCATTACTATTATTTTTAGCAATCAATATAAATTAATAAATTTTGTATTAGTCCTCTATTTCTGATTTTTTTTTTAATGCACACTATCCTTCCTGACTGGTGGAAAGGTAGGAGATCTATGCTTCTGAAACTTCCTTATGCATCATAATCTCCTAGATGGTTTTTTAAACCATGTTGTTTAGCCCCATGGCAGGGGCCCAGTAATTTGAAATTCTATGAAGTTCACAGGTGAGGATGAGGCCCCTTGTATGTGGACATCACTTTCATAAGCAATGAAGTAGATAATCCCTGGAAAACTTGGCCTCCCAATCAAAATTCATTCCCCCTCCTCTAAATTCAAGAATCTCTTTCCTCTTATAGGATAATAAACTTTGTTTTTAGGTAGCTATATTACTATTACTGTTCTAATACTCATTTGGATTTCTTAAGGGATATTAAAATCCCTAAACTTCTAAACTCTTCCTGAAAAATAAGAATGCATCAACAATAAAATTAGTTAATTTCTGCTATATATGTCTTACTTCTAAGCACCAAATGCTGGTGCTGAAAAAGGCAGGCATATAGTCTTATTACAAGAAGTTCATTGCCTAATGCTTATCAATATTATGAATATATTAGAAAATATGTATCTAGAAGTGTGTACAATATGAACATTTTCTTATTCAGATTAAAATGCCTGAATTTAAATTTATTTCTGCTGCTTTTTAGTCATATGACTTAGACATAAATAACTTCTCCTAACCTCATTTTTCTCACCTATGAAATGAGGATAATAAGAGATCTAATTACTTCGAAAATTAACATGCATAGATTGATTAGAACACTGGTTAGCATGCAATAAGTGTCATATAAATATTTTATTTAATCTAAAATAAGTAAATATTAAATTTAATCTAAAATAAATTACAGTAACATCCAAGTTAAGGTCTGATATGAGATAAAAGATCATTCTAGGACCAAAGTTCTTTGGAACTATTACAGCTAATGAAAGAAAGGTTGTTTCAGTTGTGCTTCTTTTGGAGAAATATTCTTCTCCCTCAGTTATGCAAACCTTAGGTCTATATCTGTCTGATGCTTTTTATAAAATAGTTGAAAGAAAATAAACATAACCAAACTCAAATTGTACCTTAATCCCACAGCTTTTTATCTCAAATTTTGTTTTTCAACTTGAACATAGAAATTATTAGCCTTAGTTCAAAGTTAGGTACTAACTGAAGCTGCTGAAGGCAATTAAAATTTAGGAAATAATATTAATAACAAAAATGATATTTCAAATATCTCTAATCCATTGAAATTCAACCTGTATGAAATGATGCAGTGTACCATTGGTCTGATGATTACTTAACATTATTTTTACTGATTTTAACTGACTTGGGTTGCATAAAATCTTCATGGTAGATGATGGATGAAGTAAATGCCAAAGTTTTCCTTGAACTTATACCTTGGCAGGACATGCGGTTCTTCTGGAGATAGTACCCCACGGTACACATGCATGTTCGCGTATTTTCAGAGGTTGGCAAACAAAGCTGAGAACACCCACCATTGTTTAGGTGGCAAGAATTGCTGCCTGCAGAGAAGGAAAGCAGAGAAAATTTTTAAGAGAAATACAAATTTTAAAAATAGTTTTATTTAAAATCAATGCATAAACAAAGGTCTATGCTAACCATTTCTAAATGTAACTGTTTCATATTGTTTACAATCACATTTTACTCCTTCCAATAGGTTAAAGCAGTAGTTTAAAGCTGAAGAGTGCCCTCCAAGAAAAAGAAACAAAAGTATTTTTAGTTACAGAAAGTATAAGGACATTGCTTTGTCCTGAGGACTGATATACAACTTTAAAAATACTTTAAGATCACAGAACTCAGCAGCACTCAGGAGGTTGACGCAGGATCGTTACAAGTTCCAGACCAGCCTGGGCTACAAAGTGAGCTCAAGGCCAGCTTGAATTGCATAGTGAGACTATGAAAAAGACAGAAAAAAAAAAAAAAATCATAGAAATCAAGAAACCTTTTGGTTCTTAAATTTCATTTCATCCCTATGTTTAGTTCTTTGACAAAAGAATATTTTTTATCTATAAGTGTCCTATCAATAGTTAAATATATTACTAACTCAACTCAAAGACTTTGTCATTAAAAGAAAGGAAATATACATGTATCTATTTATTTATTTTTAAAATGAAGGAAATACATTTTTCCATGCCTAGAAACATAATGTTCCCATAATACGTGGAAAACACTCTCACAAGAGACATCTAATTAACTGGTATATTAAAAAATTCTCCTTCTTTCTATATAGTAGCAAATGTTAAATATTAGTCAATAAATCACAAGTAGCATTCTAGCAAGACACTCAGTGAATTTACTAGCCCCAATGTGCTAATTACAGCTGGTAGCATGAAGTTAAGTAATTTATAATCTTATGCAGCAAGTCCATTAAACATCTCATTTTTACATTTTTATTATTCTAGGACACGAAGTGCCATTTACTAGATATTCAAACTCTGAAGTACAGTAACCTCGCTGTGAATTAAAAAGTTTGATGAAAAAGGCATATCAATACTGCCCTACGGAAAATTCAAAGTACCAGTGCAATTCATTGTTTCTCATCATCTGAAGTGAGGGTAGTCTGGTGGGATTTAACTCTTCAGTGGAACTTGTCACGAACTATCATTCCTGATGTGAAATACTCTCAATCTGGGAAGTTTCTCATCAGGAGATTTACTGCTACACTCTCTGCTCGTCTTCTAAACCTATTATTTAGTTGATGTCGAACTCCATTTTAAGTAAATTCTACTTTTGATATGATTTTATTTATCTTCTATATAAACTAATTAAGAATAGTTGCTTAATTCCCAATTTCTCAAATTGATTTTTAAGATGAAAATCCAGACATCCGATATTTCTAATGAAGATTTATTGTAATTGGCAGTAATATCATATAGATATTTCATTGTTAGAAACCATTATATATTAGCTTAATGCAAATATGTAGGTATGGATTTAGATGTAGACTGGTTTTAACTACCAGCAAAAGTGCACAGGCTGGGAAGAAACCTAAAGATGACACTAACAGTTCATTCTGATGGAGCACCTCATGCAGAGGAAATATAAGGAACTAACGACACAGAGAAAAAGAGGACACAGAAGAGAATAAATTTATAAGAGAAAATGAGATGGCATATAGCCTTGATAATTGCAGAAGTATGTGGATGAAGCAGGAAAAGGACCTTCTGAGATGGCACAATTTTTAATACAAATTTAATATCAATAGATTGTACTTTATTGACAAATAATAAATTTAACATATTTTAACAATTATATTTTACACTAACACACATTGTGTGTTGCACTAATAACAACACATCTACAGTACTGGTAGAGAAGTGAACAGTGGAGAGAAAAAAATGAAAAGTAATAATAAATGTGCACATATTTTACAATAAGCACCTTTTCTATTAAGCATGAATGGAGGCGGGAAAATATTGCAGTGTATTTTAAACTAGTCATTTGTGTAGTGATTATCTATCAAGTTAGTACCGTGTACTAGCTTGGATTCTATTGTATAATGATATTGATGTTCTTGCTTCCTGCTCTAAGTGACTACTGGGCTAGAAAGTTCATCTGACTAACAAGGAGCTTCAACTCTCCAGCGATCTGTGTCAGAAATGATTAATGAAGAAGCTAATCGTACTTTGAAATCCAAACAGGTAGTAACGGTAACACCTCAAAGAGTCCTAAACTGTTCATATTTCATACTAATGAAGCTTTAAACCACCTGTAGTAATTCTGCTAATGGCACTGTCTTTAATGTAGATGCTGCTATCAGTATATACTTCTGGTTAAACAGTATTTTCACTGTATCTTAAATGTGCTTGTATCTAGGAATGGTGGCACATACCTGTAATCCTAGCATTTGAGAAGCTGAGGCCAGTGGATGGCAGTGATACTGAGGCCAACCTGGACTACACAGTGAGTTCAGTGCCAACCTCAATTACCTAGGGAGACCCTGCCTCAAATCCTCCAAGCCTCTGACACTATAAAAATTAGTTTATTTGTTTGTTTTTCTCCGGTACCGGGAACAGAACTCACAACCTTGCACTTGCCAGGCAGGCACTTTGCCGCTGAGCTAAATCCCCAGCCTCAAAAATTAGTTTATTATATCACTGACATCTACATGCTACAGGCCCTGTCTGACTGCCTGTAATGTTTCTGCCTAACTTAGCTATCTATAACAATGCCTCATTTGAAATTGAAGGCCAGGTGTGGTAGCACATGCTTCAAAGCCCAGTTCTCAGAGGCTGAGGCAGGATTGGTGTAAGATTAAAGCCAGCCTGGGCCGAACTATGTAGAAATTTTGTTTCTAAAAGACAAAAATAAAAAAGAAATTCATATTCATTCAGTCTTTCTCTTTTTCTGCCTCTCTACCTCTCTCCTCTCTGTCTCCCTTTCATTCTATGTTGTATTTTCTATATTGTATTTTTATATCTAACCTCATACACATATGTAGATGATGCCATGATTCACAACAGTGCTATAACTTTTACACTTGATTCTATTAAATATATAAATATGTTGTGATATGCTTTATTTACCAATTATCAAAACTTTATTCTCAATTACATAACCTATTCCTAGTGTACAGGATGCTAGTAATATTTATTTATGTATTTATTTAATGATTGATTCCCATGCTGAAAAATTATAACCAGGGCTTTATACATGCTAGGGAAGTGTTCTACCACTGACTTACATTTCCTGAACAAACTATGTATTTCAATATAGATGCTGTGCCATTACTGAACTGGTAGATAGTAATAAGAAAGTCATAAAATGAATAGATTTGGACATAAGAGTTTGGGTGTTAATGCATTCTTAACAATAAAAGGAGTCCTACAATCATTTCAAATTCATCTTCAAAACAAGTATGTTCTCTTCAAGTAATTTTTTTTTCCCCTCTGGCATTTGCATGTACAGATTCCAGACCAAAGCTTGCCCCGTGCTGTGCAGAGACAAGGCATCTGGCTGCCATTTTGCCTCCTGTTGTATACATGGACTCCGAACTGCTATTGCCCCTAAGTCTTGCCTGCTGGGTGGTTGGCACCTGTTTGCAGAAACACTGGTCCCCTTGGTTCTAGATTCTTCATCCTACCCTTGTCTGCTTTGGTCTACATGACCAAAATCCATCAGAGGAAATCTCTTTCTTAGTATGCAATTTGTTTTTCTGAAAAATTTTCCAAAGAGGAAAAGTATGCCAAGTTAAAGACTCACATAGTAAAGACTAACATAAGAAGTAGAGTAAAGAAAAGGCTTCATGTGTTCAGGAGGAGCTCTGTTAATGTTATGGACCATGAAGCAGAAACTACGCAAGGCTTAGCAGATGTGGCGCTGTACTGGCTGGCATCTCTAATCCAGTTGCCACTGGGCAGTGTGACAACTCCACCCATGTAAGTCATCTGTTAGTTCTTGCACTCAATTTCACTCATACCCCATGGCACACAAAACCAAAAAATCAAAATGCTTAGAGCCAGACAATGTAGTGTCTTTGAATGTGTAATGTTTTAGGTACATATAGTTCAAGTATCATAGTTCATTCTGTTCGGGGCTTCATTACATGTTGTACATACTTCACAGGAATATATTTTCTTATTCTTATGGTTTAGTTAACAACTAGGAAGGAGATTTCTTTGAAGACCTGATAAATTAAGATTCCTAGGGCAGCTTTGTTAGTGCTTTGAAAGCTTATTATCCACTTTAAGTTCAAAACATTCCTCCTACTGTATTAAGCAAAAGTTTTATTTTTCTTCCTTTTTTATTAGAAATAAAAATGACAACCTTCTGTTGTTAAGCTGAGGCAACAGTATAGAAAGGAAGAAATGTCAGTTTGCCTTACCTTGCTGGGCTTGTTTATCATACACTTTCATATGAACAACCCCAGCAGTCTTATTTCGCAGAATGGTAGGGTTTCTCCCATCTCTTTTGCTGCAGGTTCCCAGCTGAGCTAAGTTCTGGTCTGCCCACCAGAGCTTCTTATCTATGAAAGAGAAATGAAGGCTTAAAGGAGAATGTAGTAATCTTATTAAATAACATAAATAGCCATGAAAATATGCTTTTGATTTCTTTTGTTATATTTTGAAATGATTTCTAAGAGAAACACTAAAATTCCCTTTGCTTCTAAAAATGCAAATCATACTGAAATTTTCTTGTTCGGATGGTCCTCCTCCCTCCCCATGTAGAGATTAATCACTTTAAGGTTTTGTTTTTCCCCCGATATAATTAATATTTTTACATATTGTCTGATGTATATTATATAGATAAAAATAAAAGTAAGTTTCCAATTAATATGGAACATGGATTTCATTATTTACAGACTTGAACATAGTAGTTTTGAACTATATTTGTAAGTAAATGACAAAATCCAACAAAATATCTAAAAGTATTTCAAAATGATACTGTTTCCCACCTTCTATTTATTAATAATGTGTAAGTTTTGCACTCTACATTACTGGATTCTTGACTTCTTTTTATTTTTGTTTTTTTTAGTACTGAAGAGTGAATGTAGGGTCTTCACACTGAGCTATCCCCTAAGCCTTTTCGCATTTTGTATTTTGAGACAGGTACTTGCTAAATTGCTAAGTTTCCCAGGTTCAGCTCAATAACATGATCCCCCTGCCTCAGCCTGCCATAGTGCTAGGATTACTCAAATGCACCAGTAGGTCCGGTTCCTCTTTACTGCTTTTATTTCTTATACAGTTTATGGCAGTTCCTCCACAGGTTTGTTTTTTTTTTTTTTTTTGGTTTTTCTCCGGTACCGGGAACCGAACTCACGATCTTGAGCTTGCCAGGCAGGCGCTTTGCAGCTGAGCTAAATCCCCAGCCCCCTCCACAGGTTTGTTAATTGAACGTGCTTGAGTGATCACATAACCACCACCCCAGAAATTTTATAAGAAAATAAAAGTTATGCAAAAAATCATGATTCAAACACAGAGTAGTGAGTTAAAAAGAAGGATAATGTAATTTCCGCTGATGACAACACTCTTTTGCGGTGACTCAGTCAAAACACCGGATCAGGAAAGAAGCAAATACAACCCTTACCTAACCCTGACCTAAGCCTATCATTTGAATAAATGCTCTTTATTTTCAATTATTAAAACCAGCCTTTGGATAAAGCATACAATAATTTCTATGATTGTAGTGCAGGATGTAAATATTAAGAAATTTTCTCTGTAAGATAAAAGCATAGTTAATGAAATTGTTTACAGGTGTTCAAGAAGTTGAGATTAGAAAGAAAATATTCTCATCATACAAAATGAAGATCAAAAGATGACTTTGAAACCAAACATAAAAGGAAATTGACACTGATTATAATACATAGTTAGAAAATAACTGACACAATAACCAAAAGGTTATAAGTGAAAAAGTTGAAAGGAAGAGAAAAATAGAAATAACACAAATGTTTACAGCTTTATAATTCAGATAAGGAAATTAACACATGATATCTAAAGTTAACAAATGCCATATAATGCATGTAAAAATTAAATTAGAAATAAATCTCTGTTTTTATATCCTAGAATGAAGCATGTCACTCCCGGAACATGAATGAATGACTGAGGCTAAAAGTCTTAACACTGGGAATTCAGCAATTTCATTTTGAAACATGTCTACCTACAAGTGTGCTTCAGTGAATGAGCTTCTTCACCTTCTTCACCCTTCAGGATGCAAAGGGTCTTGAACAAGAATAAATCTCTATGTGAAGATAGAAAATTCCTGTGTTTCTTGTCTATTTCTGTATGATGTCCCTATAACCCATAGGGACCTTGACAGCAAAAAAGTCATCACCAAATGTAATCCCTCAACACTGGAACTGTACCAAGCACCATGAGACAAAATAAAAATCTTTTTTAATGAAAATTTACAAGTCTGTGCTATTGTGTTATTAGCAATAGATGGACTAATTGAGGTATTTATTGTTTTAAAATTCTATCCTAGATGGTGGGAAATGACAAAGAAAAAGACAAATAAGATCACTGCTTTTACAAATACTACATTGTAGTGAGAAAGGGATATAAAATAAGCAAATAGAAAAAGAAATGAATGACAGTTTTTAGTGTCTGAAAAATATAAACACAATTCTATCACTTTTATCTACACCTCTATTTAAGCATAACTAAACTGTACTCACCATCCAATACAAAAATATCACCCTAATCCCCAAGAAGTATTTCTCACTAACTCACAGTCTTACTTCCCACTCACTGGCTCTAAGGTCTCTGCAGAGAGAATCCCTGCGTGGTATGTAAATGTTGCTTTTTCTCTCTTTGTTTCACTTGTGCATATTTTGACTCCTTAGGCACAGATGAAAGCTCCAGAGAACAAGGATCCAGCCTTGTTATTCTTGGTCTTCTTTGAAGCACTTTGCATTCTTTTGAACTGAACATGATGTAGAGGTTCCCTAAGTTCCCAAGAAATGACTGGGGAAATAAATGCCCCACCAAATATCTCACATTACAATTCATAACTTAAAAAATATTTAAATAAGGTCAGCTTCATCATTCCCTGTGGATATTATTTCTTTTAAATATCTCCTTTAAAATATAACACTTGCTTAAAGATCCCTCTGACATAAAGAACTTTGTTTTCATCATTATTAGTTTGTTTCAACTTTATTTCTGTCTCTCACTGTTAATAACATGAATATGCTGGACATTACTGAATTCAAACACTGCTTAAGTTGTGTGTACTTGAGTACAAGAATCCCTGACGCACTATTACAGCTTTAAGTGTAACCACACTCCAAATCCATACACTGTACTGAAATTTGAATTCCCGGTACCTCAGGTTGGGTCTGTCCTTGGAGACAGAGGCCTACAAAGATAACTGAGTTAAAATGTGGTCCTTGTGGAAGGCCTTAATCCACTTGACTGGTATTATGAGAAGGAAAATTTGGGGTGCAGTGATGCCACAGGAGAGGTCACAAGAAAGAAGTGGCCACCTGCTGGTGAGGAGAGCAACTGACAAGAAACCAAGCCCGTTGTCACCTTGACCTCAGACCTCCCACCTCCAGACATGTGAAAAAATATCCATTTCTGTATGTCCCGCTGTCTGTGGGACTTCAATATGGCAGTCCTAGCCAAATACCACATTCACTAATAGAGATTTTGAATACATGTGTAAAATATAAGAGGGAATTAAGGCAAAGGTAAATTGTTTCTGCCACAGAGTCTCCAAGGTGTATACTGAGAAAGAGGGAAGGATGGCTGGAGACAGGAGGGGAAAGAGGTAAAGGAAAACATATTTAATGAATACCTATTAATTTCCAGAACTTTTTAACATAAATGAGATCCTGAACATAAGGTTCTTGAACATAAATAATATCGCCTTATTTAAATTAAATATTATAAATAGAAGATGATGTGTTAATATACCTTCTGTTAAACACAAGGAAATAGAAAGTCAGGTAACCTTCAAAAGGTCCTACTGAAGGAATGTAGCATTAAGTTTATTCAGTTCCAGGTAATATGACTTAAATTTCAGTGTTCGGGCCCCTGCAATATACTGAGGATCTAACAGCCCCCATGACATTCAGTGACTCTATACACTGCAATGCAAATGCAATGTGAGTTGCACATAAGTAAAAAATAATTTATTAGAATTCACAAAAAAATTTATTTGAAATTGAAATTCAGCTGTGTGTCCTTTATTTTACCTTTGTTAGTCTCTCTATACACTTCTAGAACACCAACATTTATAAGAAAGTAATGAAAAAAGCATAAACCTATAAGGACAAGAAATAGAAGAGAAGGCCATGGTAATAAAACATAGTAGCTATGGGTTGAAAGTGTGTTGTAATTAGGTGATTGAATGAAAATCTAGACCTGAGAAGGATGATGCCAGATATTAGTTAAAAAGCGATGGGCAACTTCAAAATTGATCAGAAATGGTGGGCCTCTAAACATCCAAAAATAGGAAGATGGATTAAATTCAGAGGAAGACTGTGTTATTAAGGAAACAAGTAGAGCCCAGGACATACAGCCAAGGGCGTGCACGTCCTTCATTCCGGGCAATACTAGAGGTATCCCTGAAAGAAAACTAAGGAGGGTACTGGGGTGTGGATTCAGTAGTAATCTATAAAAGAGCTTTGCAAAGTTGAGCATGAACAGCGCTCACCGCGATCGCTGTAACAGCACAGACTGTCGGGCCGCAGTGTAGAGTTCATGATGTGTAGGTCTAACACAGGCCCTCAAAACTGTACAGTGGTGACACATCCCCAGGTGCACGGTGCTGCTGGTTTACTCTGTCTTCACTTCAGGCAAATATTAGAGTCATATGGCACACCTCTGAGACTATTGCTAGGTTCTGCCTCCGCAGATTGCATCTGAAGTGTTTCAGTCATTGTTTAGCAGCAGGAGTATCACATCTCTTACTCTCCTGTTCAACTAAGCTTCAAATCCACAGACCTCACTGCTAAATCCTGTGACCTCAATCTTTAATTTCCTACTAAAGGAAGCTGGTGTCCATGCTCATATTTTGCATATCATATATGTGTCTCCTATTTGGTTTTTGTTTTTGTTTTTTTCCAGTACCAGGAATCGAACTCATGACCTTGCACTTGCCAGGCAGGTGCTGTGCCACTGAGCTAAATCCCCAGCCCCTGTGTCTCCTATTTGTGTAAAACTGTACAGACTAATTTGAACCCCCAGTACCTCAGGATGGGTCTGTCCTTGGAGGCAGAGGCCTACTAAAACATAACTGAATAAAGAAATGTTATCTTATCAAAGAGATAAGGACTGGGGCTGGGGATTTAGCTCAGTGGCAAAGCGCCTGCCTGGCAAGCGCAAGGTCGTGAGTTCGGTTCCCGGTACTGGAGAAAAACCAAAACCAAAAA
>NW_004955440.1:7572159-7601512 GCF_000276665.1 Chinchilla lanigera
AAAAAAAAAAAAAAAAAAAATGAAGCCTTTAGATATCAAAAGCATTATAGCTGAAATGAAAATTTTGATAGAAAGTTAGAACTTAAAAAATATCAATGTAGGAATAAAAATAAAAGGACTAGGGTAAAGAAACAGAAGGTAAAAGTTCACTAAGGTGTATGAGTTTAGAAAGACGTACTGGAAAAATACAGGGAAAATATCAAGAAAGCAATTTAGTATACTTTAACATTGAAAGACCTTGATTTTTAGATCAAAAAAGGTAAATAGATTACCAGAAAAAAATGGATGAGAACAGACACACATTACTAGGAAATGGCAGGGCAACACAATGATTCCAAAATTTTCCAGAGGAAAAAATAATTAATGACAAAATGTCATAAAAGATGAGCCCTACCTTTCCTAGAAAACATTAAAATTAAGAAGACAATGAATCATGTCTTAGAAGATCTAATGCACAATTACTTCCAATTTTGATTTCCATATAATATCAAGTGCAAAAGGAAGACTTTTTCCAGACAATATCATCTGTTTAAATTTTATCAAAACTTTTTCTTAGAAAGCTGCCAGAAGTTTTACTTAACTAAAACATGAAAGTAAAGTCAGAAGAGTATGTGGTAATCATGAAAAACAAAGGCAAGCAGGAAAAAACCCTAATGTAATGGTGCGTAGGCATCCAAGGATAACAGCACCAACCCTGAACGCAAGATAGCCATGCTGAAGTCGACAGCTCCAGACAAAATGCATAGCGGACAAGTTTAACAGCTTGGTAGCTTGGAAAATTCAAGCAATATCTACAACATCTTTTTTAAAAAAATCAATAAATATTCAAGAAACATCAAAATATCCTCAGAAGACTTGAGACTATACCTAACGTCTGGGTGTTTGGAGGATGAGTGAGAAGTCACTACTTTATGCATAACTGTTCTTCTCATCTTCCTTCCATAGGTGATAGACCTACCTGACTATAAAGCCATCTCCATATTGGCCAGAAAAAATGCATGTTAGTCTTCCCATGATACTCTTTGGTGGACTTTTCACAATGACTAGCCCTTACTTGGTCATCAGAGGTAAGCTCAGACATCTCTATCTCCTCCCCCACCTCCTTCTTTTCTCCTAGACCCAGTGTAAACCGAAGGAGTCCATTAATTATGCATTCTCATTACATCAGAGATACTTTCCTTTCTCACCTGCCCCGCGGAAAGTGCTCAGTTCCAGCCCTCATCACGGGTCCTGCTCCTGACTGCCGTTGCTCAGGATCAACACAGTGGTCTTCCTAAAATGCAAATCTGAGCATTGCTGGGGCTCCAACGGCTTCCCCCTGCCAAACCCCTTTGCATGGCACAAAAGCCAGCCATGGTATGATGCCTGCTTAATTTTCCATCACCAGATTTTCTCTTTTCCCCTGTGCTCTGTGTTCCAAGAACATTAAGTTACAGGCAACTTTCAACTCTCCAGGGGTAGACGAATCACGTGACAAAGAATTTGGAAAACATAGCCAAAAGGCAGCTTATTTTAAAGAAGAATAGTTAAAACCATTGTGAACTACAGAGATACCCATGTATCGCAATGAGCCTATCATTTATAATTATGTTGAAACTATTACATTTTTATCCGTATTCAGCGCACAATAGGAATGCCCTTCCACCTGGACAATCGGAGGTGGAAATAGCTCCATATTGCAGCCTGTCATCCTTTACCTGCGCTCTGTGTGGAAGCAGCTCTTGGGCTCTCTTTGTCTGCAGCCACATGCAAAAATATGTTCCCGGAGCAGTGACGGGACCAGAAGTGCCTTTTTCCAAGACTTTGTTGCTGTTAACCAGATAATCTGGAGGACAGTGAAGGGAGGATGAAAGCATTGCAAGAACAAAGCCCAGAATTTGTTTGGAAGGCTTTGTGACCTTGAACTGACAGATTGGGCCCTAAAGTCTTTCGGTTCATTGCCGCAGTGAGAGCTTTGCCTCACTGAGAGCGAGGGCAGTGGGGGTTACATTGAAAATGGCAGGTAATTCAGTTTTCAAATTGATGGCTGGAATGTGCGGCCCGGGAGTGCATTCGTGCACCGATGAAGGACAGAATGACAGTGAGCGGAAGGAATTAGCTGACAAAACCAAGGTGGTGGTGAATGACTGCTGCCCGAAATATTTAGGAAATAAAAAGTCGAGCTTATTCCATGAACACAAATGTGCCCTATAATTTTGATTAGAAAAAGGAGGAGGAGGAAGAAAGAAGTAAGAAGGGAAGAATTACTCAGCTCAGACACTAAAGCAGACTACTGTGATATTCTACTTAAACGTATTCGTATTAGAAACCTCTGTATTAGACACTCATCCTATGTCAGAGTTGGGTCTCAACTATGAAATGTGATCAAAATGTACAGTGACAATTTTAAATTTTAAAAAGGGACAATAAAAGATGCATTGTTATGCAAATACTCCCTCTGCTTTAACAAACTGACCCACTGCTCTTCCCATGTTCTGAGTAAGTTTTGGAGCTCTTCTGTTGTGTTTGTACTTATTTTACAAAAGTAAATAAATGCTGGTACAGGGGACCATTCAGCAGAAAGGCAGGCTGGCACAAACACTGCAACGTGCCTGTGCCCATCTCATCACCACAGTGGGCACTTTGGACATCTGGCTCTTCCTAAAGTAGAAATGACCATAAAAGAGAAATGTTTAAAATCACCTGAGGACCTCAAGACAGCCATGACAGCACAGCTTGTATTATAACGTTCATAATTTTCTAGCACTTTGTTTATTTACATGACTGCCTTTTGTTTAAAACATAAGATTCTTTAGGACAGGGACTGTGTCTTTTTAATTCTCATTTGTCCTAAGCATATATCAGTGCTAACACCTGGGTGATTTTCTAGGCTCTTTGAAAAATCACAACAGTAGGTGCGAAAGTGCAATTGGGAGTCCCACAAGACTAGTTTGATATATGGCTGTGATATCTACACTCTGGGTGTTTTCAACAATTTACTTGCACTTTAATATTAGTCTCCTCATCTATAAAATGAGGATAATATTATTATGTTCATGTGCATAAATTATTAGCAAGTGATTTATTTTTTTATTTGAAAGAAAATAGTACAAAAAAAGAACAATAGCAAAATACAAACAAAACAAAGCAAGGGCATTAAAAATGATATGGGGTTTCAAACCAAATGATAGGGATTAACAAAATTACATATTGTTATCTTCAGTGATTGAAATGGTATAAATAATAATTGGTAGCTGTATTGAATGAACAGATGAATGAGTCAACAAAGTCTCTGAAGCATACATGTGACTATGTTGATTCTATCACCTTAACCAATTCAGAAAATGTTTCCACACACTATCAGTACGTGTGGAATTACTTTTTCAGAGCCACAGATTTGCAGTATTTTTCTACGATTTCACATCACTTCTGTTATGGCTAAGGGTAGGACATGCATTTGCGTGGAAGCTGATTGAAACTCATAGTGCAATTACTGTGGAAAAGGATAATGGCAAGTGTCTGTGCAGATCATTCCTAAGGTCTCTTTGCCATGCATCTAATGCAGGGGTCTCTGAACAAAAGATCATGATGTATCAGGACAGAGGAGACAGAATATCAGACTTCTTATTTATATGTTTGTCATTCTTGTGTACAAGTGAGAGGAACGGTCCTCAAAACAATTGTCTTTCTTTTACTTTACATATGCACTCTTTAAGGAAAAGGTCTTCCTCCTTGTTAACAGGCTCAACTGAGGCAGTGTCTAAAGAGAGTAAAGTGAAGCGATGACTTTCTATGTTATAGACTTCAACATGAGCCCCATTTAATTCATCCCCTGTCCTGACTCATATATTAAAATCTCAAGTACAAACATGACTCTGTTTGCAGAGAGACCTTAGACAGAGGTAGCTAAGTCTCAGTGAGGTTCTAAGTGTGGGCCCTCATAAGGAAAAGACACTCAAAGAAGACGCACCCAGAGAGGAAACACTGTGTGAGTACGCGGGAGAGCAGCCATCCGCAGTCCAGGGGGGCCGCAGGAGAAATCAAATCTACTGCAACCTGAATCTTGGACTTCCAGCCTCCAAAGCTGTCAGAAGTGGAGGTCTGTGTTTTAAGCCACGAACTGAATTATGGCAACTCTAAGAGTCTAATAATGTACTCTGCCATGAAAATCATTAAGAGCAGGAAAGAGTACTACAGAATGTATTACAAAGGTCTAAGACATTTTAAAAGTCCATTCTTAGAAAGCACAACAGGGGCTGTTGAGAGAAAACCCAGCCTATCCTGAAGCAGATCTGCACCTCCCCTCACACAGGTCACTTCAGTGACTGTGTCTTCCTCCAAATTATTTCTCCAGACCTCCACTCTTCCCACTTTCACTGTTAAGCTAGTGTGAGCTATCAGTCCCTCATTTGAATGGAAATCCAGGCTTCTTCCAGGATGGAGCACCCCTCTTTTAAAAACTTCAGCTGTATCATTTCTACTGTTTTTTAAAAATTCTCTTTAAAATAAAAATTTAAAAAAACTGTAAAAACCTTCAGCCTAAAAGTTCATCGCTGAATCCTTCAACTAATTATTAGATTAAGTGTTTACTTTGAGATTGTGTTTAACACTCCCAGGAATATTGCCTAAGCATTAAAATAATGTGATAGAAATGATTGTTGATCTGAAAAGCAACATTTTAATCAAATTAAAAATGAAAGGTTCCGTGTGTACATATTTTAAAAATGTATCATAAATTTTAATACTTCTAAATAAGGCTTTAAACCACAACTCTACAATGATAATTTCTGATATCTTAACTGTTAATATTTTTGTTGAATTTTTTAATCATTTACTGTTTTACAATTAATATTATATAATTTAAACTTTGATTTCACTTCATTTAAAATCCCCTTTATAGTGCCTACTTGGAGAATTTGTTTTTGTTTGTTTGAGAGAGGTCCTTACTATGCAGTTCAGGGTGGTCTGGAACTTTCTATGTTACCCAGGTTGGGCTCAGACTCCTTTCTGTCCTTCTGCCTCTGCCTCCCGAGTGCTGAGATTACTGGCAGGTACCACCACGCCCAGCTTGAATAATTTTATGAAACGTTAAATCAGAATCAAACACCTAGCATTTTAGTTTGGTTTGAAGTCACTGTACAAGGTTTCATGTTTCAAATATTACCTTAAATAGTTATTCCATTTTCAATAATTTAATGTTCACTCTTTATTATTAAAATATAATCATGGTTATAGTCACCAAATGCTTGACATTGCTAAATAATTAATTTTCCAAAATGTAATTCTAGAAATGCATGTGGGGTTATAAATATCAATGTGTTTCTGAGGACAATGTATAAATACTGTTACAAATAAATGATCTCCACTGCACCCATTTGCAGTGTTCCTATATTTTCCAAATTATTTAATGACATTTATTCATTTAAAAATAAAACAGTATAAAACCTTCCACATTATAGCAAGGAGACATGTTGCTTATTTAAACAATCAGTTCCTAAAATGAAACTTCCAATTGAATTGGATGGGCTATCTACCAGCTGGAGGAAACTCTTCAGTCAAAAATAAAAATAACACTATTGTTTGTAAAGTGAGTGCCTTTAATCTTTTATATTATAATTTATTTCACAATGAATGTCATTTTAAGTAGTTCATAAGATGAGCAAAAATAAATTTACCCTTTATGAAGGAAGTACATGAACATCATCATGTTATTACTTCATTGGGCCCTCAGTTTTATACATAGAAATCCAATAAATGTTGGATTACAGTGTTACAGCTTGTGTCTAGATGTCCCCTCAAAGCCTCATGCAGTCATGGGGCAGCTTCTAGAGTTTACAATTGGCTCATGGTCCAAAGCTGGGATTATGGGTGAGTGCTACACTCACCCTAGGGTGGGTAGCCTGCATGTGATATAAGGGAGACAAAGAGGTTTGCTCTCTCTGCCACGCCTCCCTTTTTGGTCTTGTTGTTTTTGCTGTGTTCTGCCACCTTGAAATGTCGCCCTCTGCCATGTGCCACACTGCCTTGGAGCCAGCTGAGTATGGACTGAAACCTCCACAAACTGTGAGCAAAATAAACCTTTTCCTTCCTAACTTTGGGTGTCAGGTATTTTGTCTCAGCAATGAGGAAAAAGTAACCAAGAGAAAATTTGGTGCCAAAGAAGTGGGGTCGTTGCTGTGACTATACCTGACCATGTGGTTCAAGAGCCTTTGCAAAGGTTCAGAGATGTCACCTAAAAGAGTAGAGCTGGAGTGCCTTAGGCTCTTCTGTAAGGGAGATTGGGGTCAGAGCTTAAAAGACCAGAAAGCTGATAGAAATCCTGCCTATAAAAATTAGATTTAGGAGGTTTCTGCTAGGAAGAAGGACTGCATTGGTTGTTGGACTCCACATGATGTATATTATGGCTTGTCAAAAAGTGTCTGCCTTTTGCTTGTATCCAGAGATTTTGCCTGAGACTGAGATTAAGGGAGGAGGACTAATTAATCTGGCAGAAGAAATTTCAAGGCAGTCAAATGTTGGGGTGGTGGCACAGCTATTGTTGGGGGCTTTTAGCCAAACTTATGTTGAAAATCAAGAGCAAAGACTCCAGCAGGATTTAAACCATTTAAAACATTGTGAGTTTGGCCAGGAAAAATGGTCCAGTAAAACTGTGGACTGCAAAGATAGAGCTGAGGAGATCTCCTTTGCTGAGAAGGAACAGGACAATACAAAAGATGGCCTGAGGGCATCACAAGGAGCAACAATCTCCACCTTGGGCAGCCTGAAAACTGCAAGAATGAAAGACTTTGCTTTGAGGAGAAAGCTGCAGAGCTTTACATGAAATACATAGATTTAATTTGCATGGAGTAATTTAGATGCATATTAGTTCCAGAATGGCAGCAGGATAAAAAATAATTGTTCCTCAGATTTGGATTCTGAGTGCTCAGCAATCCAGACACTTGACCCCTACAGCCAGGAGGAAAGCCTGACTAGTGTTCCAGCTGGCAGCAGACTTTGGCATCACCCATGTGGTGCTCAGTTTAAGTGCATGCAGAATGCAAGGCTTCTGAGGTGAAAAAGGCTTCCTCCTAGATTTTAGAAGGGCTGGGTTCAGTGTGCCCCTGAGAGGGCACTGTGTGAAGCTGTGAGTGAGAAGCATAAAAGGCAGTAGTGACCCCAGAAATTTGGAGAAGCCAGAAACACGGATCATCTAAGGAAAGTTGCAAGGAGGGAGCAAAGCAGGCTTAAGAGAGAAGCTGTGGGGAAGCCACCAGAAGCGCCATAGGGGAGGAATCACAAGAGACCTTTGGAGCTCACACTTTGCCACTGATTGTCTAGGATGTTCCACATGGAACTACAGGATTTAATGTTCTCTCTGCTGGCTTTTGGACTTGCTTTGGTCACATGCTTTGTATCCCCCTGTTTGTACCTTTTAGAATGGCTATGTTTATCTTGCACCATTGAATGTTGGAAGTATTTAACTTTTCATTTGTACAGGGGCTCACAGCTGAGAGTGCACCTTAGATCTCAGAGGAGAATTGGGTCTCAGATTTTTCAGTGATGCGGAAACTGTTAGGACTCTGTCAACTCTTAGAGACAGACTAAAGTGCCTTTTGCATAAAGGGATGGGCATGAGTCCTTGTGGGGTCAGGGGAGGAATGTTATGATTTGCATGTAGATGTCCCCCCAAAGCCTCATGCACTCATGGGGTGTGCTTCACTGTTTTTGATTGATTCCTGGTCCAAGGCTGGGATTGTGGGCGTAAGCACTACACTCGCCCCTAGGGTGGTAGCCTACAGTTTAAAGGGAAGGAAAGAGGCTTGCTGTCCTCACCTGCTCCTCCCTTTTTTCTCTTGCTCTTTTTGCTATCTTCCATAGCTACTATGCACTGTTGCCCTCTGCCATGTGCCACTCTGCCTTAGATCCAGCCAAGTATGGACTGAAACCTCCACAAACTGAACAAAATAAGCCATTCCCATTCTAACTGTGGGTGTCAGGTACTTTGTCTCAGCAACTAGAGAAAAGTCACTAAGACACTCAGTATCTTACAAACACATTCTAATGTGACTGAACAAGGAATATCATTGAATTTGTATGTGTACATGGTTTCAAATTTTGGATCTTAGGAAAAATAATAATCTTATTGAAAGAACAGTGCCTAAAAGATAGGGTAATTTATCTGTGTACATGTAATTTTTGTCATTATACACTAAATATCTCAGCTTCTGATTACTCACAGATTTTACAAGAAAAAATTACTAGATCACAAAATATCACAAGGAAGAAATACATGAAATACATAGATTTAATTTGCATGGAAGTAATTTGAAGCCTATTAGTTATTTCAAAAGAGAAAAAAAAAAAATAACACACATAGCCTTCAAGGGAGCTGACCAGATAACTAGTCAAAGAATAGAATAGGGTTAAATAATTGTTAAATGTTTATTTTCTTAATTTTATTCCAGCTACTTTTTCTAACTGTCCAGCTTGTATGTGCTTTATTGTTGAAGCAATAGAAATATAAGAAATACTCCAATTTTTAAAATCACCAGCCTTTCTCTATTAAAGGCAATACTGGAGACTAAGAGGTCAAAACATTTCAAAGCATCAAATTTTGCTTTCCAATTTCAGTCTTAGCACTGCTCACCACACAAGAACTCACTACAGACAATATACAGTATACATAGTATTTATCAGCTCATCACAAAATATTCTTATCACTGGCCTTTTGAGGATTATACATCTTTAATATATTTACATTAATAACTGTGTAGAACAAAAAGGATACAAGCTCCTTCTCGGATGGTGGGGAGCACATATAAACTTTTGACTTTTATTAAATATATCATATGATAATCATGAAAAAACTACATAGAAAAATGACACCTATAATTTAAGGCCTGAAAGCATAATATTTTAAAAATTGGATATATTTATGGTCTTTACTTTTTTCTGTATTACTCAGGATATTTCTTAAATGTTTGAAACTTAAATGTGGAATGCTATTAATTGAAATTAAATTGATATTGTCACTTCTCTGATCTGTACCATGTTTAATGTTCTTCTTACACTATATTAGATTTTGCTGATACTCATTACAAGAAAGGAAAAAGAAACTTAATTTAAACATATTGACCTTCAAGTCAATACACATACTTTTTATACTTATTATATTTTAAAAAATATATTTAGATCAATCCACATATAAGTCAGAATTTCTTTGATCAGAAGTTGTCTATCCAAGCACATTTAAATTGAAATAAAAATGGCCCAGAAAAGACTCAGAGCTTTCTGTATAACTTCAGTTTGAATGAATGACACTTGGCCGATCATGACAGGACCCCACAGTATTTGTTACTACCAAACGTAACGTAATACCTGCAGTATATGACCAGACATCTGGAGTACAATTTTGTTTCTTTTCATTCATTCTTAGGCTCTAATTAACAAGAAGCTGTAATTGCATCACAGAAGCATCACCCTTATCTGCAGTTTCCCTGGTTTCAATTATCTACAGTCAATTACAGTACAGAAATATTAAGTGGGAAATTCCTGAAATAAACAATTCATAAGTGTTAAATGGGGTGCTATTCTGAATAGCTTGATGAAGCTGTTGTCGCCCCTGCCTTTGTCTAGCATGTCCACACTATAAACACTAGTCACTTAGCCTCTCCAGGCATCAGACCAACTGTCACAGTCACAGTGCTGGTATTCAAGTGTCCTTATTTAACTTGACAACGGCCAGAAAGAACAAGAAAAGTGATGCCAGCAATCTGCAAATGGCAAAGAGGTCATGAAGTCTTTCCTATAAGTGAGCAGGTGCAAGTTCACCATTTACTAAGGAAAGAAATACAAGGGTATACTGAGATTGCTGAGGCCAACTAAGAACAAATCTATCTGTGAATTGTGAAGAAGGGAAAAGAAACTTGTGCTAGTCTGACCACTGCACGCGTACAGTAAAAGCAATAACCACAGTGCATGATAAGTGCATAGCCATTCCCCACACTTGATCTGATTATGCAGACACGGTGGCAGGTCACATCATCACATGAAGAAGGGATATATAGAAGTAAGATGTTTTGAAAGAAAGCAACCCCATTCACACAATTTCATTACAGTATTTTGATTGTTCTATTTTACTATTAGTTATCGTCGTTAATCTCTACCTGTATTAATTTGTAAATTAAGCTTCATCATCGGCATGTGTGCACAGGCAAAAATAAATCTACTTAGGGTTTGGTAGCACCACTGCCATTGTTTGTCAGGCACCATTGTTGTTTTGAAAATTATCCCTTGGGATAAGACAGTACTATTGTAACTCAAAAATTTGTTATGGACTTAAAATATTCTATATCATTTTCAACACTAGATATTTTATTGTTTCCTCATCTTGTGTTAAAAGGGAGAATGTGAAATACATAACGATCACCTACCAGTCCAAAATGTATGCATTTCAAATTTGTTCTTTTTTACATACTATAACCATTGAACCATTTAACTTTTCTTCTTGAAAATGACTCCAGATGAAGTTAACACTTAGCACACGAGGAAATCATTATTTAACATTTAAGAGTGATAAATCAGAGACAATATAATTATTCCATTTATGTTAATGAGAGTACTCTCTTATTACTCATTTTAATCTGATTATAAAAATAGTGCTATGATGTGTTCTGCAAGTTTTGTATTTATTCACACTACTAGTTAATGGCATTAAGCAGAGCAACATATTGGAACAGAGCATTTTAAGGTGACAAAAATTACTGTAAAAGTATCACATATAGTCCTTTAGAGATTTCAAGTAGAACTTTTAATGTAAATTTTGATGGGCTATTACTTCTCATTAATGTTGGTGTGAGTACTTAGAAAAGACAACTCTGCACTGTACTTAGTGCTGGGCAGATTGCCTGGTTCTTCTTCACATATTACCGCTACATTAATGAAGAGTGCTATGGCAATTAGGAGACTGATAGGTTAGAAAATTTAAGTGGCTGTATTTGAAGTTCCTTGAGGTAGGTGACACTGCTCAGTGTGTTACAAAGTAACACCTTTTTCAAAGAGTATGATTTGAAAGCAAAATAATTTAAATGCATAGTGTAATTATAGTACACTTAAACTGCACTGCATATACCAAATTGCAGATGGAAGTGTGATACAAGTAGAGCAAATAAATCACTGCATCTTTTGCCTAAAAGTGGTTGTAAACACAATTATTAAGTAAGTAGGACACCATTTAAACCTTTTTCAAGGATGGTATTTGCTGAGCTTTTCACCATTTGTATTTTCTTAAATACGCTTTTATAACCCAGTCAAGTATAAATATTATAATAATTATACAAAAACCTAACATAATTGCATAAAGGATCATTCACATACCTAAGAAAAGTAACTGTTTTTCAATCCCTGAGATAGGCAGCAAATGAAATTATTTTCCTAATTTCTTTTAAAGGCTTAATTAAAAGAACAATTCTCAAGCATTACATTTTATAATCCATTAATGCTTTCTCCTAGGTAACATTTCTTAGATGCATGGTTTCAAGAAACTGGTGTCTAGAGATCATTCTCCCCACCAAAGTCAATTTTTGTCTTAATAAATTAATTTTTTACAGAAATATCCATAATTTTAACTGGCAAAGCTCTGTTTCATAAACATAAATCATTCAAAAATTTTTATTTTTAGAGCATATGAAATTCAAGTAATAAATACAGTTCTTCAAAGTTTAGTTTATTCTAAGTAATTATGATTGTCTTCTTCATGTGTCTGGTGTTATGGTTTAGTATTTCAGTAAACATTAACTATAAAAGCTTGAAATAATTATATTTGCTAAAATATGTCTCCTCTTTCCTATGGTAATGCAAAATCATTAATAGTAACATTGAGTTAAATAAATCAGAAATAAAGTAAAACACATGGAGTAGAACTAAGTTCATCATCACTTCATGTACATTAAGGCTATAAGCATGTTTTCATTGAAAGAAATAAGGTTCTGAAGATTACTATTTTTAGCTAACTGTGAGCATATTATATGTAACGCTATGTATTCTATTTCTGCCTGTTAATGGCAGCAGAGAAACCACATGAAAGATCAGGTGTTTTTTAAGTATATAGCTTCACAAAGGAAAGTATGTTCTATCCCCCTGGCATTTTAAAAAGAAAAAAAGAAAAGATTTAGGCACTCCTTCTGAAAACGATGCTTAGAAATGTAATCAAATAATCAAGTTGTATTTTTCTTTTTCCTTGTGGAGGTTGAAACCAGGCACGCAAACCTGCAAAACAAAAGCTCTACCATTGAACTACACTCCAGCTCACATTTCCTGATCTCTTTTCCTCTTGTGATCCTCCCCAGATGTATGAGCGATTCACTCCCTCATCCCTTAAGATGTTTGCTCAACTGTCACTTCCCAGGGACTCCTGCTATGACCACTCCACTTACAAGTGTAATTTGACTGTCTCCCTTCAGCCTAACCAACTCTGCACTATTTTCTGCTGCAGTTGAGTTTTCTCCAGTAGCAACTTTCACCACCCGACAACCTGAATTTCACTTGTTTATTTGTATATACACAGTTTTCCTCCCCGGGGAATCTCAGCTTCTTAAAGACAGGGAAGCCTTCCCTGTTTTATGCATTGCCGTGCTCCCACCACCTAACAAATGCGTGATTCATCACAGTCACTTAGCAAATTATTGAATCACTAAACAAATCAAATAAGAATATTAGCAACACAATGCAGACAGTATATAAGTATAAAAGTAATGAAACAAAAAGATTGTTTTTATTCAATTACATTTAAAAGAAAGAAAACAATTATCGTGCCTCCTTCTCTGCAGCACTCCTTCCAAGAAAATGTCATAGCATCAGTTTTTATCGACTCTAGGTTTCTTTCCATTTTGTTTATTTTTAAAATGTTTGTATTTCAATCAAAATTTATGATGATGAGTCTGTGGTCCCAATAGCGGGTTTCGTAGACATAATTGGCATATGAGGGTTAGCGTGGTCTTTCTAGAATGGGGAAAGTTTCTCAGCCTCTGACCTATTTAACATTTTGGCCCTAAGAGTTATTTAGTGTGGAATAGGACTGTCTTGCAGCTTATAAAATGTTTATGAATATCTTGCTTTATACCCAGTATTTGACAGTCGACCTGTTCCCTTATCCACAAGGTTGTTAGGAACAAAATATCTGAAGACATTTAAAATGTTCCTTGCTAGGCAAAATCACCAGAGCATGGGAAGCCTTGGTGTGGAAAGGATGGCAGACAGCTTTGACCTCAGGTGACTCACAGTGTTTTCAGTAGTAATATTGTAATCACATTATCTCCTGCTTGCTCTGTCTACTCACACTAATATGGACAAATTTCTCAGAATAGAATTGATGCTTTCTACGTAATATTTGTGAAGATAAGCAGTGTCACATAGTGGTAAAAGTACATGATTAAAGTAATGCATGCATGTGATAAAAGTCCAAGTAGTTTGTGCAAGCTTTTAAAATTTATACATTTATAATTAAAATATTTAGGCAAATACTCCTACCATGGACTGAATTCTGTTCTAACCCAACACCAACTACCCCAATTCATAAGCTGAAGTTATTAGTCCTAATGTAGTGGTGTTTAGAGATGGAGTCTTTGTGGGGATTAGTTTTATGTGAGAATATAAAGTTAGGACCCTCATGGTGGGTGTTATGGTTGATACATTGTATTTAGAAGATTGTTGTTGTGTTTAAGGCGTTATGGTTGGTACAAGTTTAGAAGGTTAACTAAGTGACTCAGCCGGGGGGCCAGCATCCTTACTTTGTAAACATCCTGAGCCTGTGCAAGTGAGGCACTTGAGATGGTGTGGTGGGGATAGCTTGCTTACAATATAAGGGAGGAAAAGAGGTTTGCTTCCCCTCTACTCCTTTTTGCTCTTGTTTTTGCTGTCTTCTTCCACCTTGAACTGTTGCCCTCTGCCATGTGCCACCCTGCCTTGGAGCCAGCTTAGTATCGACTAAACCTCCACAAACTGTGAGCTCAACAATTTTCCTCCCTTAATTTGGGGTGTCAGGTATTTTGTCTCAGCAATGAGTGAAAAGTAACCAAGACAATGGGCTTAGTAGAAATATGACACCGTGTTTTCCTTCCTTTCCTGACAGGGCACAGTAAGAAGGTTGCAAAGGAGAAAAAGTGATGTCCTGGGAAAAAAGTTACCTTGTGTCTAAGATCTTGGGTTTGTCTAGTCTTTGGAATTCTGAGAAAATAGATTTCCACTGCTTAAGGCAACCAATCTTTGACATTGTGTTATGGCCACCCAAGCTAACACAATTTAGTTTTCAATAACTGTATAATATTTCACTGTATGTATATTCCATGATTCATTTGTTTATCCCTTTGTAATGGAAACAGGGTTTTGGTGGTTTTTCTCCCCACTATTTGCTATTGCAAGTACCACTGAAAAGTATATTATTTGCATACCTTGCAATGAATATAAAACTTCTTGAAAGTATAGCTATAGAACAAATCAGTATAAAAAACAATTTAAAGCCTAAGCATCCTGAATTAGAAAGGTTGCTACAAATACTTGTTAGCCAGTAAACCTGATCAACTAGCTTATTGTAGCTGAGCTTTCTCTGGCACCTCTAGAATAAGCTGTGTTCATGGTCCTTCTCTCCAGGGAATATTGTGAGAATTACACAAACTAAGAATTGTAAATTAAACACAATGTTTTATTTACTTACACCATCTATTATTATTACTATCATTACTACTGTTGTTGTTTTGTTCTTGTTATTACATAATATAATGTAATAATAATAATAGGTAATTACATATATGCTATTAGGCTCAGCTATGAGACTACCTTTAGAAATATAAAACACTTCAATTGCCAGTTTTTGTTTGTTTAGGAATTTTTTCATTTTTGTTTGTATGTTTCTTCCTGCAAACTGCTTAGATTATTTAAGAACAATTGGCAACATATCCCTTCTTCTGTTGTATTTCTAGATCTATATGTCTGTGTAATATTGATAGTCCATATCATTGAGTATGATTCTTACATATATCTTTTTCATTCTTTCTCCTTCAATCCTAATTCTTTCACTGTAGATATACTTTAATAAATTCTTAAATTCTCCAATTTATTTATGATTTTGCTGATTCTAAACAAAAAATTTCTTGCTTTCACTAATAATATATTTTGATCTCAGTGGCCGATGTTTTGGGTTTAGTCATTGTTTTATTATTCAAATGTCCTCCTATTAGTTCTTGAAAAATATTCAATTCTGGTGCCTAATGAATGATGCATGTGTGTAAAAAATGTAGTTCTAAATTATGGAGAAGTGAAGCAAGTTTACAGATGATTATTATAAGATACAAAAAATATTCTCAGTGTTAGAGTATGAAAATCTAGATTCAATCTCAAACACAGAAAAAGAAAATCCATCATATTTGGAAAATATGAGTAGGTTCAGAGGAAGGAAATATCTCTAATATCTCAAATCATGTTGAGGCAAAGTTGACATGTCTTTAAGGGTCGCTAATACTTCATTCATTAAGGTAACTAATGCATATGTAAACTACTGCAACAACCAAGAAACACAAGGCTTTGAGAATTAAATAAGATAAAGCAGAAACAGCTTAACTGGATACAGTACACTGGACTGTAGTAGGGATAAAGGAGAATTAGGTAAAAAAAAAAAAAATGTTTATGACGTGGAAGCTTCTTCCTTTGTTGGAAACAGCACTTGAGTTGAGATCCTGGGGCATTAGTTTCACAGTGCTGTGTTTTGACAGATATTACTGATCCTGAGTTTATTCATAAGGCAAGAATAATAATTCTGTGCCAAAGTTGAGTGAAGTAAAGCAAAATGAGCACTTCAGAGTAAGTGTGAGTGCTGGTTTCAGCTTCTTATGATAGCTTCCTCTAGAGTGCTAAAGCAAAACCTGCATAGCAGAACTTGAAAGTTGAGAGATTGGAAATACAGAGTAAAAACAAATTTAGAGATTATTGCAGTAGTTCAGACCAGAAGTTGTTAAGCATCTAAACAGACTGCAAAGGAAAACAAGCACACAAACCAAGTAACAAAAGAATAAACAAAGGATGATGTTAATCATATATTAAAAACAAACAGAAAAAAAACAAAAGAACAACCTGGCAATCCCAATATATTTGAGGATCAAGAAAAAAAAAAAAAAAAGAAACTGATCCTGTTCCTTCTGAGCTTAATGCCAAGTGCCTAGAGAAGGTACCAAATTACTGTGGAAAAAAGAGCACCAAGAAAAGCATGTTATTTGGAAGTATGGATTCAATTTCATTCTATTCATCAGACAATTGTGCAGTGATAGCAAATGGTGCAGTGGTTGCCTCTTGAGGGAATCGGGGAAATTTGTAGGAATATTTTGGCTATCAAAATCACCAGGGACTATTCTTGACATTTAGTAGCCCAGGGATCAAGGATGTAGACATTTTAGAATGCACTGATTATTGGATATAGCACTAGATATTTATATTGATGTAAAACTCTATAATTATCGGAAACCAGACCTTAATTTTCCTTTATATTAAAACACAAGGCAATTTCTACATGGCTAAAAAAAAATTACATTTTTCAGGATTAAAATTGCTCATTATATTACTCACAGTGTTACCAAAAACCATTCACCACTTCAGAAATTTCAAGCCAGAAAAATCAATTCCACTTGTTATTTTAGGATTGCCAGCATAGCATACCTGCAGCAGTCTGCATTTTTAGCTATTGCATTTCCAGAGACTCAATATCAGAGTAAAAGCATTTATTTGTTCAAACTTAGTTGTAACCAAAGCATTTTTATATTAGTTTTTAATTAAAAATTATTTTCTTCTTGTTTCTCACTTATGCTAGAGTCAGAGCATTGCCTTCTACTTGTATAAGAAGAGGAGGAGGCAATGATCAGAGCTAAACTTATAAATTCAAGCTTATTCTAAATTGCCCTCAAAGGTGCAATGTTCAACTACTCACTATTTTACAAGAGGGGAAAGAGAAGCACAAATGTACGTGAAGATTTTACCTAAGCAGCTTCAGCCCAGTCAAGCTGCAGTCCTCTTGTGCAGCCTCCCTACCCTTGAGCTTTCCATTCAGACATGGTCTGCGCCCTTCCCTCAGGTCTCTCACTTGATGAACTCCACCCAGGACCAGTCTCAGCAACAGCCTCTTCATGGAGGCCTCCTCTGCAGATATTTCCAAGTCTCACTTGCACGTTTATGAAGGATTTGTACACTTCCTTCCCCTATGTATAAATCTATCCTCCTCTCCTGTTGGCACTTTGAAGCCCAAGTCAATAACCTGCAGTCTTTGTTTCTCTCCCCCGCCAATATCCTCAGGCCCTAACTCCTCAGCCTCCCCAGCCAGAGGCTCCTGAGCCTCCTGCCTCACCTTCTCCCCTGTCTTACCCACTGCAGCTTCCAGTTCTTCCTTTACTGTCTCACCTCTACTTCAAATTTCTCAATCTCCCCAGCCTAAGACACCTATTCCATCTGATGGCCCCCCTTCCTCCTCCTCCTCTGCTCCCCTGTCACCACTTTCTCCTCCTGCTCACCACACCTAGTCTTGTGCCTCACTGCACAACATCCAGGACTCCTTACCATGTGGCCCTCAACAGCCATCTTGTGGCAGGTCACATGGGGATGATGGCCATTTTGTGATCCCTCATCACATGATTATCAGCAGCCATTTTGGTGTGAGTCACATGGGAATCTGTCACCATCTTGTGATCCCCTACCACGTGACCACTAGCAGCCATCTTGTGGGTCACATGGTACTCAGTCACCATTTTGTGCTTCTCAGTCACAAGGTGAGAGACAGCCCTCTTGAGGTCAGTCCAGTAATAGCCTACAGGTGTGACTGGCAGCCAAATGGCCATTTACATCTCCCACTCAGCAGTCCTCTCAACCTCAAACTTTACTCCCCCTTCAGGAACAGGCTGGCCATGAGGAACTAGTTCACATCCATGTTCCTTTTTCCCTCACAGATCTGTCCCAAATTAGCCTTAAGTTAGGTTGCTTCTCTTCTTACCCACAAACTTATATTAGTTCAAATTTATAACTAATTGTAATGATTTACATTTTAAGGTTGTTTATGTGATTCCAAATACCACTCTCACCTCTAAACAAAGAACTCTGACTATGGCAGATGCCTCGAAAGGAAGCTTATTTTAGACATCAAGCAAATACTGCTGAAAATGACCCTGGATTTATTACAGTGCCAGAACAGGACACCAAATGGGATTATCAAAATGGATATCGGTCTAGTAAAGTACATAAAATGATTGAATGTTTAATGGTTGACCTTAACAAAATAGCTCACAAGCACACTAATTATAACAAGCTTTTAGAACAAGTCCAAGAGGCCAATGGAAATCCAACTATGTTTCACACATGTTACAGACACCTTAATTAAGTTTACTAATGTAGACCCATACTCTCCTGAAGGAACACTTGCTATTAATTTCTTCTTATTTCCTTGTCTGCCCCTGACATTCAGGCAAAATTACAAAAGACTGATCTTGGCCCTCTAGCCCCACAGGGAGACCTCCTTAACATGGACCTTTCATGTATTCAACAATAGAGAACAAAACAAAAGGAACAAGAGGCACAAAAAGGAAACTTGCTAACTACAAATCTGATCTTTTAGCAGTGGCACTCGGAGCGCCTAAGACAGGTAAACCCAAACAAGGTGGATCGACCCAAGGCCCTCCTGGAGCTTGTTTCAAGTGTGGCAAAGAAGGACTCGGCAGGAGACTGCCCCAACCCACGACCTCCACTGGGGCCCTGCCCACTCTGCAACCTCAAGGGCCATTGGAAATGCTACTGTCCTACCCAACAGAAAGTGGGTAAACCATCCACTAATTCCTTGCCCTCACAGGAGATCTCATCACCACCAGATTTGTCTTTAGCCAACCTGCTTGGTCTCACTGCTGAAGAGGATCAATGGGGCTCAGGGTCCCTGACCCCCATTAAGGTATTCTTCTTGGAGCCCCAAGTCTCATGGGATATTCAGGTGAGATGCTCTCTTTTCTTATAGACACAAGGGCCCATATAGTGTTCTTCCTGAATTTTTAGGCCACTGTATTAGATCCCCAGTTTCTTTAGTGGGAGGGCCAACATACACAGCCTCTGCAAACAGAACCTATTCCCTGTAGCTTCCAAACTTTTTTTTTCAATCATAGTTTTCTAGTAATACCAACATATCCCATGCCCCTTTTAGGCAGGGATCTCCTCCAAAGGCTTAACTTCTCCTTTACTTTCTCCCTCCCCATGGCTCTTGACTTCCAAATCCCATAACAGTGCACTGTCAGCCCATTCCCTCCACTTCCTCCTTCCCTTGTTGACCCCGTAGTCTAGGACACTTCCAACCCCTCTTGGGCTATTCATGCTTCACCTGTATTCACATACCTCAAAGAAGACTTCAGTCTTCTCTTTTGTTCTCCAATACCCCATATCCCCCAAACATTAGCAGGGAACCAAACCCATAACCAAGCGCACTTTAGACAGTAGTTTTCTGAGAGCTACCCATTTACCCTGTAACATTCCCATTCTCCCACTACTCAAGCCCAATGGTACCTATCACTTAGTACAAAACCATAGGGTAACCAACAACCCTGTTACCCCAATCCAACCAGTGGCACCAAACCCTTACACTATGCTCTCTCATGTTCCTCCCTCCACTACCCACTTCACAGTCTTGTATCTCAAAGATGCCTTCTTCACTATCCCTTTACATCCTGACAGCCAAGATAGTTTTGCTTTCATATGGACTGATCCAGACATGCTCAGGTCCCTACAACATGCATGAACAGTCCTACCTCAAGGCTTCAGAGATAGTCCTCACTTCTTTAGCTAAGTCCTTGCTTCTGACCTCACAGCTCTCAACCTCAGACCCAGCACTCTCCTTCAGTATAGATGACTTCCTATTATGTTCTCCTTCTCTCAGTCTAGCTATATGTCTTGCAATCACTCTCCTCAATTTCCTCTCTAACTATGAATACCAGGTCTCTCCAGCTAAAGCTCAAATAGCCTCCCCAAAGGTCAAATATTCAGGGCTCACACTCACTCCCACCACTCACTCCATCACCACTGATAGCAAGGCAATCCTCCAAAGTCTCCAATTACCCTCAACCAAGCAACAAGTCCTATCTTTTCTTGGGCTAGTCAACTTTTTTTTTCCTCTGGATTCCTAATTTTGCTGCTCTAGCTCAACCTCTCTACAAAGCTTCCAAGGGCTCCTTATCAGAGGCCCTGGGCCCCACTATACCTGTACACTCTTCCTTTCATAAGCTAAAAGAGGCTCTTCTAAAGGTCCCAGCCCTCACTCTCCCTCACCATACTCAACCCTTCATCCTGTATATGACCTCCCAAGGTCACAATGCTGTAGGTGTCCTGGAACACAAAAAGGGACTTTCCTTTCAAAAAGTAGCCTATCTCTCAAAACAATTAGACAACACAGTAGGCAGGTGGGCTCCTTGCCTCTGAGCTGTTGCTGCAGCAGCCACATTAGCACAGGAGGCAGAAAAGTTCACTGTGTGACAATCGATCACAGTACACTTACCTCATCACCTTAGTGAACTCATCTCTCATAAGGCTCTTCTTGCATTAATGACTCCTTCTCACCTACGACAAGATCATTTAACACTCATAGAGGATCCTTCCATCACTATTTCCCCTAGTGGACCTCTCAACCCAGCCACTTTACTCTCCATCCCTGATGAACTTTCCCAACATAATTGTGTAGAGTTTTTACAGATGACCCTGACTCCCTTTCCCCACATTAGCAGCACTCCTCTCCCTATGGTCTCTGACACATGGTTCATAGATGGCAGCTCAACAAACACAGACACTCAAAAGAGGGCAGAATATGCCATAGTTAATAGGTCTATAGTGATAGAGGCAGGCCCTCTACCACCTGGAACGTCTCCACAAAAGACAGAACTTACAGCCCTTACATGAGCACTCACATTAGTCAAAGACAAAACCATAAACATTTACACAGTCTCAAAATACATATTCAGTATGCCACCATCTGGCAAGAAAGAAGATTCATCAACATCCAGGGATCTCCCATGGTAATGCACCTCTCATCCTCAAACTCCTAGAAGCAGCTCAGCTCCCAACACAAGTGGCAGTCAGTAATTGCAGGGGACACCAGAATTCATCAGATCCCATTACTCACGGTAATGCCTTTGTTGACTAATAGACAATAATAGCTGCTCAACAACCATACCCTCTCATCTTCTTCCCCTCAATTCAAAGGTCATGCCCTCATTCCAATTTCCACCAGAACAGTTACAATTGCTCCACAAGTCCTGCTATCACCAAAACACACAGGGATGGATCTTCCAAGGGCCAAACCTTCTCCTTCCAGACCAACAAACACAGTCCACCATCACAGACTTACACAATTGCTTTCATGTTGGAACTCGGGTTTTATATAAACTCCTAACTCCTTACCACACATTCCTCCTTAAAAGCCATTACTCGCCAAGTCACCCCAAACTGTCAGTTATGTGCTAAAACTTCTCCTCAGGGGAGCTTACCACCCTCTTCCTTCCCAACTCACGAGCTTCATGGGCACACCCCAGGCAAAGACAGACAGATTGACTTCACACACATGCCTTGCCACAAAACTTAGATACTGTTTCACTTTCGTCTGTACTTTCTCAGAGTAGATAGAGGCCTTCCCTATGGCTCGGAAGACTGCAGATATAGTTGCTAAGGTTCTCATACAGGATATTATTCCAAGGTTTGGATTGCCCCAGACTATACAATCAGATAATGGTCCAGCATTTATCTCACAAATCACTCAGCAGGTTGCCTTGAGTCTCAACATTACTTGGCACCTACACATACCTTATCACCTGCAGTCCTCCGGGAAAGCATAAAAGGCAAATGGGCTTCAAAAAACTCACCTTACAAAACTCATCTTATAGCTACACCTGCCTTGGCCTCAGCTCCTTCCCTTAGCTTTAACTAGACTCAGGTCATTTCCCAGGGCTTCCACTTTCCTGAGTCCATTTGAGCTCATGAAGGATAGAATATTTCTGCTTCACAACTTCCCTGCTCCTGATAACCTTCCCCCCATCATAGCTGACTATATTCCAGTTCTGTCCTTACTCCAATACCTGCTACGACAACATGCTGACCTCTGTCTTCCACAACTGGTGGATGACTCACAACCAAAACCATGTATAGTTCCTAGAGACTTACTATATCTCAAATCTTCTAAGCCCACAGGATTACAGCCAACGTGGTCTGCTCCCCACCTAGTCATCTTGACAACACATACAGCAAAGTCCCCAGCATTTCATCCTGGTTCCACGTTACCCAAGCCAAATGATGCCCTGACAGTCTCACTGCCTCCAGCTCTCAACCTTCATCATCAGAGTGGTCATCATGCCTGCTATCTCCCACCCATCTCAAACTCACCAAAGTCTCTAGCATGCTACCAAATAACAAATGTATTGCTATCCCATATGGATTTTGATATTCGTTGTCCTGCTGCTTCTCATGTTCATCATTGGGCTCTGGACGATCTGTCCAAAAGACTTTCAAGCCCCACATAAGGTAGCTTTCATACTTTTTTATTTTGTCATCATCTTTGGGATATGTACTCTCAACTGCCTACCCTACTGACATCCTCAGTAACCACACTCCCCGACCCTTTTCCCACAACTCTCAAATATGATCCAACTCCTAAGCCACATGCTCCTCCTACCCCCAACTCTTTCTGGCCCCCCTTCAGTTATACAAGCTCAACCTATCTACACCATGATGCTTCCAAAACAAGAGATAATAGGTCCTTGCAATTTTACTCCCTCAAATCCCAAAGCTACCTTTCATATTCTCTACTGTTACCTTGTACCACACCATCTAACCTAGGATAGGGGCATATGGAAGGGGAGAAGAAGCTACCATGAAAAAACTCTGCTTGATAATGCCCACTGGAAATCACCTATAGGAATATGTTGCTATCAGGATAGTGCCTATGTCGTTCCCCTACCTCCCATGCTCAGCCAGCGAAAATGTGTGAATGCCAATGTTTTTGTTATTGACACCTCGGGCTATGAGACATAGGTATAAATAGATTTGGAAAAATCTTAGAACATGCAGACCCACTCATCTCAGTCTGGTATATGAACTGAGGTAATAACATCAGACAGGTAACATTTTCATTTCCTAATGTGTCACACCCCTAATTTCTCCTGGGCAAAACTTGGGAACTCTACTTCTGTCATCTAGGCAGTGAATGGCAAAAACCTTATGGCAGTTGTATGACTTTAAAACTTGGTTTATAACCCCACTTCCTATTATTGATGTCCTGGCTTACCCTCTAAACATTCTAAAAGTAAAGATCATTCCCCCTATTCCCAGCCCCTCTCACATGCCTACGACCCTCTCTCACATTCCTCAACCTTACAGAATGCTGGCTCTGTGTTCCTTACTGACAAAACTGTACATGGTATCTCCTAAACAATGGAATATCTTTCATCTATCTTTTCCAAGGAATTCAGCCATAGTAAGCCCTCTCTTTATTCACAACTCTCAACAATGGTCGACTAATTTTACTTGCCTAATCTCTCAATCCAAAGACTCCTCTTTTCAGCTGGAAGACATTCCCCCACTGTGCTCATTACATTACACACACACAAAATACAGCTGTCTGCCCTCCTAGGGGATGATTTATAGGGTGCAAAAAAGAAGCTTATCCTTGCCTTCCTCCTCAATGGACAGGATCATGCATGCCAGTCCTCCTGGTCCAAGCCCTGGCAATAAATTCTCAAGATACCATACAAATGTCTCTCCTATCCCAGCCTCAGGACATCCATCTCGCTTGCAAAACAAGAGCCATTCATGTTCTTGTTCTTATTGGGGTGAGCATTCCCTCTGTCTTTGGAATTGGTTCAGGGCAGCGGGAAAAGGGATAAGCATTCGTGTCAGAGAGCTTTATCACCAACTCTCCCTCAAACTTCACTAAAGAATAGATAACATAACACTCGCTGTTTACTCATTTCAAAACTAAATTAATAGCTTTACAGCAGTTCCCCTCCAAAACTGCTGTGCTTTCGATGTCCTGACAGCTGAAAACGAGGGCACCTGGGTGATATTGGAAGAACAATGTTGTTACTTTGTAAATGAATCAGGGATCATCATAGACAAGGTAAAGAGCCTACACTATTGGCTAGAGTGCAAATGCCAAGAGCTAAAAAATCAGTACTCTTCCCTGTCGCCATGGTCATGGTGGAATGACACATTCATATCCTGGGCTCCCTTCCTGCTTCCTCTTCTGGGTCTGTTAATCATTGTAATGACCTGTTCACTCATAGCACCCTGGCTTTTTAAACTGTTTTCAAGGTTTCTTAGATCTCAGATGAGTGCCTTCACTAACGAGGAACTCCTCATCCTGGCTGAGACACCTGCCACCAGCTTCCATATGGGCATGGACAGTCATCCTGTCAATTCTCCCTGCAGCAAAAGGATGCCCCCTGTTCAGCAGGAAGCAGTCTGAGAGAGTCATCATCCCTTCTTAACAATCAAAAGATGGGAACGATAGGTTCCTGCTGGGGTATGAATTGAATTATGATGGTGGTGGTCTAATATGGCTGCAGCCCAAAACAACAGCTTATCTTCCCAGTGAGTGCCTCGTTCCTTCTTCTGTTCTCAGCTCAGAGTACAACTTCCTCTTGCCCTTCATGTGCTTGGGAAGAAACTCCCAATCAGTTCCTGACACATCACTAAGCCCTCCTTTTAAGCTCCACCCCTAGCCGGAGTCTTTAAAAACCCCAGCTCCCTTTGTCTAGCCCCAGAGGAGTTCCTTATCCCATGCCACCCTCTCCTCTCCCTGTCCTGAGTTCTTTTCTTTGTTTCTTCTTCTGTGCTGGAAACCTTACACTTTCAGAATACAAGGATACAGTAATACTTCAGTTCATCAATTCTTTTGTCAGGTGACAAACAGAACCAGGGCCAATTTCCCCATACAAACACAAACAACCATCATCCTCAAAATCATAAAACAAATTAAACTCGTAAAATGAAGTTCCACTTGTTGGGAATGGTGCATCACGTGTAATCCTAAGGCTCTAGGGTGCTGAGGAATAGGGATGCACTTTCCGTGCCACACAGGCACCTTAATAAGACCTTATCTTAAGTAACAAAATAAAGGGCGTGGGGCTGAGCATGTAACTCAGTGCAAAGGCCCTATGTTCAATCTCTAGTACAAAAAAAGGAAAATAAGAATATAGAAATTTAAAGTTTTATTGCATGAAGAAAATAAATGCACTTCCAGAAGAAAACAGAAAAAAAAGAAAGTAGGAGACCAATGGAAGGCTGAGGGCAGGGACAGAAAGATGGAGAACTTAAAAGAAAAGAAAAGTTAGGAAGGGAAGGAGGGAAAGGTCTCAAGCTGCAATCCTTTCTCACTTTTAGAGAGAATGACAATTTAGTCATTGGTGATTTTGAAAAAATAATAATAATTACATTTGAAAATATATGAAGTAGATTCACAATGTAAAAGACAGCGGAAGACTGAAGTAAAAACCTTCCCGGTTGTCAGACACCCCACTCTGTTAAAGGCACCAGAAAGAATCAGTTCAGAATCATTTTTATAGGAACATTCGAGAGCTCCATCTGAGGATCTTAACAAGATGGACTGCCTCAGAACTGCAGCGCATAATGTGCCATCATTTATGATGCTCCATAGAGACCTTGACAACTTGCTCTAATAATCTATCTTAGGAAATAAAGTAGAAAAGAAGGCATTTGATGATTTCTGCATGCCAGGTTTACTAGGTTGTTTACTATACGAATATTTTACATTTGTCTTTCATTATTTATAAGCTATACTAACATCTGATGAAATTCATAACGAGTATGTAATTTAAGCACTAGACATGCAATAAGCCCCAAATTATTTATTACAGTAAATAATATTTTGGTAAAACTAATGGAGATATGAGTTTTAAAAATATGTCACTGAAAAACCAGCTGAGCGCTGTGTCTAAGCAGGTAAAGATTAATTTTTTGCCACTAGGACTCAGTTTTTCAATTAGCAGAAATGTTAGACAACTACAAAGGCTTTGTCATAGATAGTCTATCTCTAAAGGATAAATTATTAACTTATTTTGTTGACATTGAGTTAGAAAAGAAATTGTGCACATAATCAAATCAACAGAACCAATTTTTAAAATTTATTATAAGGTGTCGTGTGTTTGTAATAGACTGAAATCACATGTAGAACTTGCCTTTCCTCTCCTCCGCTGATTGATCCCAGCAGTCACCCAAATTCAATGACTCTCACATATTTAATTATTAAGTGTATTTAGGGCAAATTGCTACTTGAAACAGATCAATAGTGTATTTAAATTTGATTGATATCACAAGAATTCAGTGGGAAGCGCTTAGGTATTCATGAAAATTGTGTGAACATTTTTTCTTGCTATTACCTGTGAGATTTTGTGCACAGGTTGTTAGCCAATTGCAATGGATTCTAACATTAGATGGGCATTAGAGATGGCTACTTAAATATTTATAGAAAGCATGGAACCTATTCAAAGGGAACCAACTTTCTGTTGTAATCCACTATAATACCAAATCCCCCACTAATGGGCAAAAGTAAAATTGTTGCCTAATTTATAAAACGGGGTAATAGGAACTCTGATAAGCATAACTTTATGAATAAACTTTATTTTTGTCATAGTGCTGCAGTCCCTTCTGTACTGCTTCAATGCACGCAATGCTTTATGGAAAACTATTTCTTGTACCTTAGAGCAACCCATTATTGACAGTCATGCAAGGTGAAAACTTTATAGCTCATACTGAGAAGCCTCATGCTTCAACAGCAAATAATGTCTACTAGAGTTTAATGACTTCCCCAGATCACATAGCTGGTTGGTGATGAATAGGAACCTAAAGCATTTTTATTTAATTAAAAATGAAGTTAATTTTGATCGTCTTTATTTAATCTTAAAGTCTATTATCTAAAAATGTGAAGACTATAATTCATTTTACATTACTTATATATTGAAATAGATATATAGATAGGTATGGATGCTTAAATAAACGAAAAGATAAAATGCATATAATAAATGGAATGTTTGAGTTAGAACCCTAACAATAAGTGTCATGATACGAGGAGGTAGGGCATTTGGGAGGTACAATGGTTTATATCTATGTGTCCCCCAAAGCCTCATGTATTCATAGGTGGGCTTTTTGGGAGGTGGCTTAATCAGTCAGGGTGTGTGATACAGGATCATGGTTGTGTGATGCTGGGTTAATCCATGAATGGGTTTATAGCTGGTTGTGATGCAGAGAGGTGAAGCCTGTTGGGAAGAGGTGGGTCACTGTGGGTGTGAGCTGAAAGAGTATATATCCCTGCTCCTCCCTTCATCCCTGTCTGCTTCCTGCCTACCCACCATGGACTGTTTCTCCTCTGCCACTCCACCCTGCCCTGGAGCCAGCTGACTTTTGACTGAAGCTACTACAAACTGAGAGCCAAATTAAACCTTTCCTCCTTAAACTTGTGGGTGTTAGCTATTGCTTCTCAGCAACAAGGAAGTAATAAGACAGTAGCTAATGAAGTCACAGGTGAACCTTAAGATGGAATTAGTGTCCCGATCAAAGAGACCTGAGAAAGAAGTGTTCTGTCTCTGTCTCTGTCTCTCTTTTTCTACCTCTCACCATCCAGTGAAGAAATATGAAGCTAGCAGTCAGTGATGCCCCACCAGAGCCTCATCTGAGACTTCTAAACTCCAAAACAGTGAGAAATATTTTTGTTATTTTCACAAGTGTGTAGTCTATAATACTTTGCCGTAGCCCTCCAAACTACAACATAAATATATGGATAGAAGTGTAACAATGAAGAAGAACATGCATGATAATTTTGTAATCCTTACCTATAGTTATCATGGTAAATATAATTTCCATAGATTATACAGTACCATAAAGAAAAACAAAATTAGAAATACAATGCATTTTAAAAGGTAGTAACACTGTACACGAAAGAATATCAGCAAGCAATGAATAAGTAAATCTTAAGATGCAAGTGTGCAATAGATGGTTAAATTCAACCTCCTATCTCCTACATTGCCCATGACTCAAATTCTTCATCTCAAAATCTGACAAATTACTACATGACACATTCTAGTGGACAGAATCAAGATTACCTCTGACTAAAACCATTTTCTGACCATAAAATCCACGAATGCTAAACATTTTCTATATAGATATATCTATTGACTTACTTGAGTTTGTTTAATATCCTTAGTTCTATTTTAAGTTTATTATTCATTTGCACTAGGTCTTCCCCATCTCACACTAAAAACACAAAATACAAATAAAATGACATGCCTCTTTTTCCTAAATTCCATCTTTTGTTTCCCCAAATAATAATAAGCCTACTTGCACCACTATATTCATTATATGGTTGCACTATGTATTTCTCTCACCTTCATCAAATGATTTTTGTAATGTTTTTCAGCATAAATACAATATAGGTAACCTGCTTTCTAGCTATATATGTTGGAAAGTTTCCAATTACATATATATATATATATAGTTTCCAACTATATATGTATATAAGTTGAAAATGAATGGTAAGTTAAATAAAATTCATAAGCAACACAAAATCTCTATTTTAGTCAATAGTGTTACCCTCCTCCTCCTGTTTCTCCATAAAGAGGCACTTAAAACTGAGCAGGAGGTGGATTAACTGGAGTTCACATCTCAGCCTCCAACAGGAATTAACAATGAAGACATTGTGAAAAGTTGTGAGGAAAAGGAGAATCAGAAACACAAACGAAAGAGCCTTCTCACTGAAAGCCAGGTGATAAAGAGTTAAATACCACATACTTGATTGTAGACTATCTTATATGACAGGTAAATGGGAAATTACGTAGGAAAATGTTTTAGAATAATATATGACCCTAAGGCTTTTTCATAAAAGAAAAATTCCCTAAAAATTGACTAAATACTGAAAAAATATCTAAGAGCAATGACAGTAGACATAATTTTAGTACTAGCCATTGTGCTAATATCATTTGGAGAACATTTTTATGCCCATGTCTTATACTGTAATTATTTTACAGATGACAATATGCAACCTATTAACTATTATTATTCTCCTATTATGCTGTTGAAATTTTATTTTTTCCATAAGATAAAAAATATATTTAAAAGCAGAAACTATTGCAGTCGATATTTCAGACAGTTGAGAATAGACAATTGATAAGATTGCTTCAGAAATGGGGAAGAATTTATCAGGGTGTGGTGATATACCCTGTAATCCCAGCATTTGAGAGACAGAGGCAGGAAGATTGCCATGAGTTTGAGGCCAGCATGGGCTACATAGTGAGTTCAAGGCCAGCCTGATGTAAATAGCAAGATCTTGTCTCAAAATAAA
>NW_004955440.1:7601987-7604141 GCF_000276665.1 Chinchilla lanigera
ATATATAATCAGTGAGTGGAATATATAGTAGGCAATAAAATATATATTTGGATGAATAAAAGAATGAATGGCATTTGATTTGATTAGTGGCGGAGGTTGAAGCTCTACTCCTAGCAATCATACTTCCTTGTCAAGAATTTAACTCAAATGGAAGGCTCAAAGACTTCACATTAGTATCTTCCTCTTCTGCATACCTTGGTATTAGAATAAAAACTGGTAAAAGATTATGCAACCTTAGCAGGAAATAATATATCTTGTCTTCACATGATGAGCCTTTTCTCCTCTACAAAGTATGTCTGCTCTCCCACTTGCCTTTTTTTACTATTAAAACCTCCTGTAATGGTACAACTGGATGGGGGCTGCCTCAACTCGGTCTGCTTTTCTCAATAACTCATCATGAGCACAGACGGCCATATTGGAGATGGCCATATAGGAAACATCCAGTGGTGCTCACTGGGCTGAGTCGGCAACAAACAGTTTTGGTTGTAGTTTTTCATGTGGTTGTTAGTTTGCTTGGCTTGTATACTATTAGCTGTAATACTTAGCTGATGCCTCATGTTAGCCTTCATGGCACTTTTCTACAATTAAATGATCACTTGGTAACACTTAAAGCTCTAAACTGTGGACTGATTGCTTTCTTTAAAAATGAAATATCTAGCACAAAGGTTTGATGTTTCCTATGACAAAGATAAGTAGGACGGTGCATTCCTGTAATTTTAGCAATCAGGAGACCGAGGCAAGAGAATTGCTGTGGGTCAGGCCAGCCTGGGACACCTAGTAAGTTCAAGGTAGACTGAACTACACAATGAGACCTGGTATGAACACAATAACAACAAAAATATAGTTCATATTTATCATATCACATGGTTTCTGTGGGTTTGTGGTCAAATAACTTGGAGCAGCTGTATGTGTGCTTCTGGGTTGGAGTCTCCTTGAGATTCCTTACACTGCTGGCTTTTGCTTTATCTGAAACAGGGACTGGGATTAGGGCATCTGTGTTCAAGGTCACTTGCATGAGAATTTACCAGAAAGCTCTAATTTCTTGCTGTGTTCACTTGTCCCTTTGGCTGCTTGGGGGTCTTCACTTTGCCCCAACTGACTGTCACAAGACAGAGAGCAAGGAAGGAGGCTCGTGTCAAACGTGGTATTATCTCCAAAGTCATATGTCATCATTTCTGCCTTATTCCATGAACTGAAAAGAAGACATTAAGTCCAGTTTCTATTCAAAGACAGGGGAATTAAGCTCTGCTTCTTGACAGTAGCAATAGCAAAGGATTTGGAAAGCAACCCTGTTGGAGTTTTGGGTTTTGTAGAATCATCAAGTAATCCCTTTGTTTCCACCTGGGTATTTCCAGATACATACTATTTTATTCAACTTAAAAACCTCAAAGCTCTTTCAGCTTATTTTTGGTACAGTATTTAAAGTAAAACTGGGAAGCCCTGGTGGTTATAATTTATAATCCTTGGTAATTAAAAATGAGTGAAAGGTGTGGAGAAACCTTGTTTTCTCAGTTTTAGGAAACATTGCTCTGGAATGTCAATGAAGTACAAATTTCCCTTAGTATTCACTGCTTACCAAGTCTCTGCAAGTCTGAGAGCTGGCATTCATTGTACACATTAGTTACTTTACAGCACAATTTTTTCTTTCTTTTCTGGATGTGGAATTTTATCATCACTGAAAGAAATTTTCTTCTTAAGCATTTATAACTGCAATCATTGATAATCGCCTGGAGAGTTGTGAAATTTCTGAGTTTTACTCTTTCATTGCATTTTTTATGACTATAATATTCACCCTCAGCAGGAAGCAGTTATCCCCCCTTTTTCCCATCCTCAAAGATAAAGGGTGGAGGTTTTAGAAGGAGGTGAGCCTGAGCACAAGTGCACAGCTTGCCAGGAAACTTTTCAAGTTTCCTCCCATGCATCTCTTTCACTTTGTCATTTATATTTTAAATCTTTGAACTGCTAAATGTATTTTGATATATCTAGTTAGTATGATTCAGAAAAGGCTTTGTTGTGTTTATTTTGATTTTTCAGGATAATCAAATTTGTATGGGATGATGGTATATGTTATGATTGATACATTGTGTCAACTTGGGGAGTGTAGAGATTTAGCTAAGTGACTCAGAAGGGAGCCAGGGTGCTTACTTTGTATAC
>NW_004955440.1:7604466-7626511 GCF_000276665.1 Chinchilla lanigera
ACCCTTAATCAAACTCTAATAGCCTGACCCATGGCTGCATGAGGCTTTGGGGGGACACACAGACAAACCATAACACCCCCTTTGCTCTTGTTGCTTTGCTATCTTCTGCCTTGGAGCCAGCCAAATATGGACTGAAACCTCCACAAACTATAAGCTAAATAAACTTTCCTTCCTTAATTTTGGGCATTGGGTATTTTGTCTCAGCAACGATAGAAAAGTAACCAAGACAGTATACATATGTATATTAATTATGAGAGAGAAAGTATCTAAAGTTTTTATAAAGTTACTACAGTAAAATTCACAGCACCATTAATACCCCTCACAACATTCACAGTATCCCTTTCCTCCTGCAACTTTCTCAAGCCTCTTTGAAATCCTCTTTCATGTCTATAGTTGCACTGTAACAGCTGCCTCAATGGACTGAATTCACTCAAAATGTTTAACTTTCACTGTCGTTTCACTTTGGCAAAGATCTAGAAGCTGCACGATCAATGCCAGACGGAGTGCCAACCGTGGCTCAGGACAAACCATAATGATTTCATGAGCCTCCCTTCCATTGGGTGACACCTGGCAACAACATTCACCAAGTGTTTGATCACATCTCTCATAACGACATTAACAAGGATTTCAGATGTTGCTTCAGAAAGTGCCAGGAATGATGAGATGAGTGTTGTCAAAGCCAGGATGAGGATTTTGAAGGGGATTAATGGCAATGTGTCTATTAGTGTAAGATATTCTTTAAATTTAAACATTCACACATATTTGATATCCCCTCATACATAACCATTCACGTAGTGAAAGACTTTATTTTGTTCAAGGTTGGGTTACTACTCAGAATTCATGTTATAGCAGATTCACAATGCTGACATAATATAATAATATAATACATTAATATAATAATATAATATAATAATATAATAATATAATAATATAATACATTATGATTTAACACAAACTTTCTTCCATTTTGTTCACTCAGAGAGCAAAATTCTCTAATGGCATATTTTGCTAAAATAGACCTGATTCATTTTTGAAATTGTATTCATAGGACTGAGTTTTGCAAATTTAGCATTCATTTCCTACTCAGAAGAGGATTAGTGGTATTCCTATTAAGAGAAATAAACCTTCATAGTCTTAAATATTTCACCAAGGCTATATATTATATGTCTACTATACAAATGATCAAAAAAATTCAACGGATTTCCTTAAAACTTTTATGATTGAATTTTAAAATGTTTTCTCTAATTTACTGGATTTGTTTATATTGCCTGCTAGTTTGGATTGATTTCAGGAAATACTGGAATTCGACTTTTAACAACATAATGAGAATTACTGTTCAACCATATTAAAGTATTTAATCTGTGTTTACTTATATGCAAGTGATTTAACATGTGTAAAAAAGCACTTAAAATAAAATTTCCATGTTAATTTGGCAAGGTTGAATAATATAAAATAAACTTTTAAAAATATTTTATAGGCTTTATAGAACAATTGTAAATAAATTTCTACTTTAAAATAACATAAACCTGTCACATACAACCTGTATTTTCTGTGTGTGTATGTGTGTTTGCAGCTTCTAGACACACAGAATAAGAAAAATATCAACATAATGCCACAAAAACAGCACAAAAATTGCAAAAAAAGGAAGGAAATTGAACATTAAGTTTTTAAAAAGTGCTTCCTTTCTTACAAGTTTAAATTTTTCAGCTAGGGAAAAATGATTTTAAAAACTCTAATTCTAAGAAAAAAAATTGAAAAAGATTGTTAATAAAAGTGATAGTAGAGTAGCAATTTATGAAAAATCTACAGCAAAGAAAGCCATTGAAATGCCTTTTGGAGTGACATTAAGTGTCTAGAAATGTCCAACTAGGTAAAGTTAGAGAGTGTTCATGGATCAAATGAAGTGACATAACGTTTTATTTTTAAGAGTTTCATGAAAGTTTTTAAAAAGTACATTCACACGTATCCCCAGTAACTTTCACAACAGTGTAATATAGGCAGATACACTGAATATCTGTATTTTCCACAATAAATACTGACATAGGGACCACTTTATGATTGGTTAATACAACCTCATTTTGCCTTTCAAAAGAAAGACAAGGATTTATTATGTTTTATATAATAATCTGAATGTCTAAATATTTTTCACTTCATTCATATTTTGTACTGATTGGAAATCAAAGGTATATGACTTGACTCTAGATGTTCCCCAAAGCCTCAAGCGGTCACAGGTGGGGCTTTTCAGAGGTGCTGGATCTAGAGTGTGTGGTGCTGCGATTAATGTGTGATGTTGGCATACAGGGTGTGTGATTACTACATTCGTACACTCATAGGTTTGGCAGAATTCTTGGTGTGGTAATGGGAAGGCCCACCGTGGATGTGAGTGTTACTCACCCCCACTGCGATTCTTTGGAATATTTAATCTCCATGTGTTTGGCCGTCTTACTTAGAAGCCTACCACTTGCAAAGCAAAAACACAGCCATCCCCACCAAATAGAGTATCTTCACACTCTCACATCCTATCAAAACTTGAACTGTCTTTTAAAAATATGTTACAATTTAAAAATTAACTTTTAGTATCAATGCTTTAGAGATTATTTGTTCTTTGGGAAACCATGCATCATTCTTAGCTCCTGGTCATCTTTTGCAGTTGCCTGGAACTTTTTTTTTCCAGAAGACCAAATGCAAAAAAAAAAAAAAGAAAGACTCAAATCAACAAAATTGTACTTATTCCTAAACATGAACATGGGAAGAAATGGAAAGATTATTGTTTGACATTAACAGTGTCATTCATTGGTCAAATGGTCCCTGTTCACTTATGTTTTGAGTTACCTATGTGTATCAAGCTACCTGTTTTCACAAAGATTAACCACATTTCAATTGTTGTGACAGATACACAAGGTCATTGCACTTTATAGCAATGAGGTAGAGCACAGAAAAGAAGCATAAATAACACAATTCGCAGTAAGCCAAGAATCAGTGAGTGCAGGTGGTATTGCCAACAGTACTAAGTCCCTGATCTGGATAATTTTATCAGTCTGTTTCCTCAACTTAAAAAACAAATCTCATAGAGAAGTACAATTTGAATGTGCTTTTGGGGTTAATGGAGCAGTAAGTTCTGTAATCTTTCAACAGGTCATAATTAATCAAACCCCAATCAACGAGAAGCACCATAACTGTAGAATCATTGCACTTACCCATGATAGTTAAGGCTGTAGCTTTTGTTAATTCTTCTTTCATTGACTCTATTACTTCCAAATTACCACCATCCAAGTTGCATCTATTTATGGTTCCATTTCCTGAACTGATCCAATAAAGCTTGTTTTCCACATAGTCTATTGATAGACCTGTAATTAAATTATACAATTTAAAAATAAGTGCAGTCACTTAAGTTGCAACCACTGGATTTGAGGTTGAAAGTTCAGAATTTTGTCTTAAAATATGAGATCTGCTAGTAATAAAACAGAGATACATTGTCCTAACTGGCTGAGAAACACTACATTTTTATAAGCATTTAACATATATCAGCATTAATTATCCAAACTATCTTATGACATTGAGAAGAATGAAAACTGTACTTTACAAATAAGAAAAATATTATCTAGAGTAGTTAAGAAATCTTCATTCCCAAGTAGCATATACCTAACTCCTAGAATGCTTAGTAAGATCAGGTCTCATTTTAATAGTAATTATGAGGTTCCATGAACACCTGAAACCCTTAACTACTTGTAGAAATGCACACGTGGACAGATACACAGACATACAAAGTAGATCCCTCAGTACCCACTCAGGGAATGATGTGAACCATCCACAAGTAATCCTTCTACTTAAAAAAAGGATGAAGAAGGCAAGAAAGAAGGAATAAAGGGAAGCAAGGAAGATTGGAGAGAATAACAAGAGTTCAGTACACAGAGAGAATTTCAAATATAATCTAAATAACTCTCAGCTATAGTGAATTTGAGGCCAGGGGGCATCACTGATTTATTAGATATATTTTAATCAAGTAGCAATAATCCAACAAGTCTGTACAATATACCAGCTTTTTCCTGAGTTATGGTATGCTCTGCTTGGAGAAGTTTTCATAAGAAAAATCACAGTTTTTTGAAATGAGACATTTCAGGGATGTAGTTTTCATATTTTTTGATGACCAATGCGGGTGATTAGCTTTAATTACTAAGGGAAAATAGTTAAATAAACAAATTATCACATCCCTATTTTATGGTTTGGTATTTTGTAGTTAAAAGTCAGCACATGCTTATTTATGCTATAAAACTCAATGTAGGTCGCTTCATTTTCAGAACAAGCAAGTCACAGTACCTTCTGCTTCACTGTCTGCCTGAAGGATAGCAATAAAGGATACCTTGACCATTGATCAGTGGCACAAACGATCACACCAAAATTTACATTGTCACATGTTTACCAAGAATTGTACGAACAAGTATACTGTAAAATGCAGCTTATTCATGTCTGTGGATATTCAGAGTTGTATCTCTCAGTCAAGCCAAACTATCAGAGACCTGCATGTTTAAACTGTTGTATCTTTGTCTCTCCCTGGTTCTCTTGCTGAACTGAGGTTTGGCATTGTGCCGTCAGTTTGAATGAACGATGATGTAAGAGATAGCCATAGGAGACCTTCTCTCATACTTCTGGAATACAGTGAAAGCAGTACATCATACAGTGTGACCTCGTTATCCAAGGACCCATGGGAGAAATTTCTTTCAGGGCTCTGTGCCAGAAATAGCCATATGTGGAAAACATAAAATTTTAACTGATCATATTTCTCCCTTTGCTTTGGCTGCCAGGAAATGGAAGAGTCAGATTTGTGAGCCATCTCCAGTAACTGTAAAGGCATTGCATTTACACTATTAGGTTTGGCCCTGACTTTGATAGACTAATCTATTATTTTGTTTTATCTGGATTATTGAAATCAGTATTCTTGTCTGTCCTGTCTTAGGGAATGCATTTGTTTAAGTTTGTTTAACTCTTTTAGGGAAGGAGGATATACATTCAGTCTGAGTGTGCCTGACTCCAAATTCACCTACAATGTCAACTTTCTCATCCACCTTACAAACCTGCAGTTTCTCTAATACGTGTTGTGTAATGCAGAATTAAACAGAGCAGTACAGTTACAGAGTTTGAGTCAGAGATCATTAGAGTATAACTCTTGAAATCTTTGCTTCTGGTCTATGAGGGTACGTGGGAAGGGACCCGTGATGTAACTTAATATGTTCCCTAACCATATGAGGTCTGAAAGAGAGAAAACCAAGTGGAGACATTGAATAAATGGATTGCTTACATGCACTAGGCAAATTATAAATTGTCCTAAAGATGCTGTCTCTAGTAAAATTCTTTCTTCTTTTCCTTTTTACATTTTTTAAATTATCGTTTTGGTTTTCGTTTCATTCTGTTTTGTTGTGGTGAAACACAGGGCTAACACATGTGGTCTTGTTCTTGCTCACAAGCCCTCTACCAAGGAGCTGCACCTCCAGACCTCTAGTCAAAGTATAATTAGCCTCACAGTGAAATTTTTCACATTATACTTTCACCAGATACCATGATAGGTAGGGAGAAATAGCAGTGATTCAATAGATCTGTGTATTTAAAATGACTTAGGTTTGTACATCAGTTTTAAGATTGCATAGTTTTACATTAATAGTTTCGCATTTCACAAGAAAAAAAAAATCAAACTCCCTAAATGAATCTATATTGCATATGGTAAATGTCGTCTATCCCCCTACACATATTTTCATTTTTCTATATGTATAGTGAATGTATACTGAATACTCTTGGGTGCATTTTGCTCAGCTTTGATAAAACAACTGCAATATTCTGTAAATCCTATTATAAATGTAAAGTTATTAGTAAATATGTTTTACTTACATCAGTGTAAGTATGTTTGGACATGTTTAGCAAGTCTACTAGTGTTTTTGCATCATAAGATTGTGCACTTTATTGCTATCATACACTTAAGTGCTACTAATACCATAGAATTCATTGGTATATATTTATTAATTTCTGATCAGATCTCTGTTGTGCTAATATTTCAAAAGATAAACCACTAAGAAATAAACTAATAGTTGTTTAGTGAAATTAAAATTACTCAATGATGTTAGAATTCAGATCAGTATCTATGACAACACAGGTGAAATGTCAGCACATATATGAGATTTTCCTGTAACCAATGCAAAGAAAAATATTTATGTCTGTGCTAAAAGATTCGTTGAGTGTTGACAGAAGTTTAACAATCTCAAAAGTACTGTAGGTTTTGTCTGAAGAGTGCACTAACAGTAAAAGTGTCTATTTCTAAAAGACATATTTTTATAATTTTTAAAATCATCTTTCTTTAGGTATCAAATAAGAGAGATCAATAAATATGTTAAGTAAATGAAATAAACAAAGTTACCATCTAAATTAAAAATTTTTAATAAGAGAAAAATCTACCATCTTAACTGTCTTTTCTGTTGCTGTAAAAAGTTAATCTACCTGCTTTGATTCTCATACATCTTATTTTAAGCCAAGGAATGTTCATAATATGTTATTATTGTCTGTCTCATTCATTCCTTTCACACAAGACCCAACATTAAATCAATGTGCTATGCAATATGGAATTTAAAATGTGAAGATATTAAAAAAGGAATTTTAAAAATTAAGAGTTTATAGAGATAGCTACCTGTTAACATTTTCCATCACATACCAAATTTCACTTCAATTTCTCATCCATGACTGTGAATTATAATTATCTGTAAAACCATTAAAAATAGCAATCCCTGAGTCTCACTCATTAATGAAATTCTAATTTAAATGGTTTATGTGAGTCCTTTATGTGAAGTTTAAAAAAATTTTTCAGGTAATTTAGGAGTACACAATTGAAAATTTTTAAAACACAGTAGCTTTACTATATTTCTAATGAGTTTTTAATAAATGCAACCATATCTTTGAAATTGTGCTGGAAAGAATGTCTTAGTGGTGAAATCTTTGGTAGTGAAGAACACTAAAGATGTAGCTCTAAAGAAATATTGTCAACATTAAAATGCAGAAGATTAATTTGAACAATTGTAGACAAAGAAAATAATTAACATAAAAGTCCCTAAACATAGTAGTGTCCTCATTTGGCACAACATAACTCAGAGATTGTGAAAGTTATAGAAACTTGCCACTGAAAATACATTTACTGGGTCTGGGTATTTAGCTCAGTGGCACCACGCCTGCCTGGCAAGTGCAAGGTCATGAGTTCAATTCCAGGTAGCAGAAAAAAAAAAAAAAAAAAAAGAAAATACATTTACTAAAAAGAAAATTATTCTCAAAATGCTCCATCCTGTACCGTGCCTATATGCAAATTATGTTCTGAATGCTCTCAGATGAAGCTCTTTTCAGAGTTCACCACGATGGCGTAATTATTTCTGGGGGTGACTGCTTCAGAAATACTAAACCTTGAGCTCTGATGAAGGATTGTTATTCTATGAGAAGGTAGTGTAAGGCTAACTGCTTATTTATTGTGTTTTTTTATTTTTTATTTTTATTAGCACTTGTTTGCAGTACATAATGATTACATTCCTCATAGAATGTTGGCCCACTTTAAAGCTCCAGATAAATTTAAATTTGCTTAAGATAAATGATAAATCTGCTGAAACAATCCACAGATTCTCTATATTTCATCCCTACCTAATGCGAGCTCAAACATAACATCCGTCACCTTATGTACGTGTCTCTGGTGGGCTTATCCTGGATACATTCACTTCACCATTGTGATGTGGAAGAAAAAGAACACCTGCTTTATGTTACAGTGCCCAGCACAGAGAAAACACTCAATAAATGGGAGTTATTTATTATTAGTTGAAGTTTTTTTTTTTTTATTTCATATTTTCTTTTCTGAGCTAACAATACTATTTTAAAACATGTAGCCATTTCTTTGGGCATCCATATAATGAATACTTTTGAAAAACTGACTAGAAATAGATTATTTTTTTCACAATTACATGTAATATTTCTTCATTATAAAATAAGCACATCAATTTAGAAATATTTGCCCTGTGAAAGGTGATGAAAGATATGCTATCTTCTGCGAGAAAATATCTACAATTTATGAAGTTGGTAGAAGACAAGTTATCAATAAAGGAGTTATCAAAATTCAACACTTTAAGGGGCTGGGGATTTAGCTCAGCCGCACAGTGCCTGCCGGGCACACGTGAGGTTGTGAGTTCGATTCCTAGTACCGGAAAAAAAAAAAAAATTCAACACTTTAAAACATTCAATTAGAAAATAAGCTCAAATGTGAATTGGAGAAAATATACAGATGGTAAATAAGGACATGAAAAAATATTTAACATCACAAGAAATTCAAATCAAAATTACAATGGTTAACCACTTACCTAACCTCAAAATGACTAAAATTTTAAAAAATTAGTGAGAATAATATGTTCTGACATAGAAAAATAGATCACTATCATATTGCTCTTGGATATAAAATGATATATCCATTCTGAAACATTATCAGTGAGTTTTTCATAAAAACTAGGAATATTATTTTCATAGGACCTGGAAATTGAAGTCCTGAGAATGTATTCCAAGTAAATGAAACATACATTCACATAAAAACTTTTACATAAAGGTTTATAGTGATTTTATTTCTAGTAGTCCAAAACTGGAATCATCTGAGATGTCCTTTAATGGTAAAAGAGATTGGTTAATAAGCTGTGGTATAATTAAATTACAGAATACTACAGAGCAATAACAAAGGCACAAACTTGATTCATGAACCAGTTGCAATTATTCTTTAGGAAAATATACGGACAGGAAAAAGAAACTAACATCAAAAGGTTACATCCTGTATAATTTTCCTTATACAGTACCTTAATGTGATTAAATTTTAAATATCGAGGACAAACGTGGAGAAGAAGGCATGAAGGATGCTTTCAAGAGGGAAATAAGTGTGATTATACAAAGACAGCATGAAGGTGCATTGTGGTGTCAAAATTCTTCAGTACCTTGATGGTGATGGTAGATTTAGGAACCCACATGCGCTGGAAACTTTATGTGATAAAGTTATGCGCACACCAATGAGTAGAAGTGAAACATGAGTAAAACCAGTGAATTGTATTATGTTCAATAGCTAGTTATGATCCTGTAGTATAATTTTTCATAATGTTCCAGTTGGAGAAAATTGAATAACCGAGATAATTGAGGATCTCTCTATTATTTTAATAAGTTCACTGAACTCTAAAATTATTTCAGTAAATGTTTCATTTTTAGAAAGCACTTTAGTCAATCATAAAATGAGTACACTGCCCTTGTTTTAACTGACCTAAGTTTTTCCTGGAAATCACCTCTTTCAATTCACCTTGATTTAGAAAATCATTAATAACATAGAGTTTACAAGTTAAATTACCTCATAAAACTAGATTCCAGGAACTCTTTCATCTGCCTTCACACAAACCATCATACCATAGGCAGTTTACCCTGCATTTCTACTTTCTGGTGACTGACAAATAGCATTTGCCTTGTAAACGTAACACGGCAAAGGAAAAAAAGGAAGTGGAAAGGTCAGAGTCGATGACAATTTACTTCTTCTGAAGTGTTTTATTCTAAACTGAAAACATATTATGCACAGTTTTATAAATTGTCAAAACTATATTTTATAGCTTGATAAGTAAAATAGAACAGAAATTGTAAAGCACTAGCTTATGCTATTTAAATATTTTTAGATTATACTTTCTGACAGCATAATGTGAAACATTTCCTTATGCTAGTTGCCCTTCTCATATAGTAAAATTCAAAATTTTTATACATACACCATTAGTACCTTTTCACGCCTCTTCTTCCTGATGTTCAATTTTGCTAAGAATCAAATCCTCTTTCTCTGTTTGCAATTTCTTTAGAAACAAAAGTATATATTTGTCTTTAAGGCATTGTCAAAATTTCATATTGTCACCAATTTGGCTATAATAATTTTCCCTGTTGTGGTTTCCTCTACTTTCATAGTGTCTACTGCTGTTTTTATGATGTCTGGGACATACCAGTGATAACAATATTAAATGTATTCGGTCTTTCAAAACTCTATTAAGATATCCTTCAATTAACTTGTCATTGCTGTGTTTTTCGGTGGACAATGATCTTCTCGAGGAGGGTGTTAAAGTATCCAGTTGTCTCAAACTTAGCATATACTTCATAGTTTTTCTTGAATAATAACCATTTCTTCCACTTAATATTCAACAGAATAAGTAAATTAGTAGTCATCAGATTAAAAAACAACAAATTTAAATTATTTGTGTGTGTATATATATATAATTATAGTATTGTCTTTCATTCATTTGTTCATTTTGTAGTCTTAACATTTAAGACTCAACATGTAGTCTTAACATTTTGTAGTCTTAACATTAGTCTTCCATTGGTGTGCAAAACTTTATATAGTAATTGTTCTTCATAGATTTTTAAAATGATTGTGCAACGTAATAAGTATATATAAATAATATTGCATTACAGTGAGCAAGAAAAAATTACGCTGGAATTTTGTAAACCTTCCTTTAAAGAGGTAAGATCCTTTAAATAATTTCAATGTAGTAATAATTCTTTTGATTCTTACATATTAATATAGTTTCAAATCTAATGCTGTACATAAGTTGGAATGATTCATAGATGATTGGTAGATTCCAAGGTTCCACTAAGGCAATAGAAATAAATGTTTTAGATTGGAATTATGTTAACAAACAGGGAAACATCAAGGAAATATACAGCAGACTATATTCTTAAAAATACAACATGAAAGGTAATGCTGATTGACAAGCCAAATTGCTTTACATGAGGCTTAAAGGATGAAATTCACAATATGAAGATGTTATAATGTGGAAATTGCTTTAAATAGTAAATTAAAATGTTCTGTTTGTAAACTTCTCTAAGCATTTAATGTAATCCACAACTGAGCAATAAACTGTAATTGAGAATATTTAGTTCAACAACGGGATAAGTGGGATGATGATTTGTATTTAACAGAGATAAGGGTATTCAGCCCAAACTGCTGAAGGCTACAATTACTGACTTTTTCATGACACACACTTATAAAATTCCAAGTTGAGTGTTAGGATAAGAAAATCTGTTCTATTCATCTACAGCATTTCTACTTTAAGTTTGTCACAATGTGAGTTTATCAGCAAACAAGCAAATGAAATCAGAGAATTATAATAGTTTTTTTAATTACACAAATGAGAAAACAGTGTATCATTGACACTGGCATTTATAATTTGTATTTAAACATTCAAAAATAACTAATTGTGAGGCACACCCGGCACACAGGTAAAATTGGCTCTTTCACACTCCTGGCTCCTTAGAAAAGCCAGCTGCTGTGTCCTAATTGGGTCTGCATTGCTCAAGAGTAGCTGGGATCTAGATTTGTCTCTTTCTTACTTTCCATACTTGAAAGCATACCAGGTTTAATCCCTGATCTTTGCTAGAGGTCAGGTAATTACTGTATGAAATCAGTGTCTCTGGTCATAGCATAATTCTGAAGATTAATGTGGCTCAGGAAGCATCTGCATGCAACTATGTCATGCCTTACTGGCAATTTTTCTGAACAAACCTCAGTTTCTGAATCTGTAAAGGGAAGATAAGAAATTACAATGGAGTGCTACTCTGCCATAAAGAAAAGTAAACTTGAGTCACTTGTAGGAAAATCGATACACCTTGATGGCATAATGTCAAGAAAAATAAATCAAACACACAAGCTAAAATATAACAATTTCTCTTACAGGAGAAAATGAAGAGTAAAACTAAAGAGTGAAATGAAATATAGATAATAGGAACTAGGGATATAGATCTTTCTCAAAGGGAAAGAAGATCAAGAGATAGCAGGGAAGCTAAAGTATGAAAATGAATTGGGTTGCGTTGTGTATAAGTGTTAACTCCATAGAAGGAATGCAAACATTATGTATTACACACATGTTCTTATAAACTAAAATAAAACACACACACACAAAGTTCACTAGAATTATATTGGCTTTCTTGCCGAAGCAATTATGGTTCTACTTATCCGAGATAAAACATGCAAACACAAGTGTGCCTTCATGGTGAGAATTCAGGTACCGTAAGAGGTAAGAGGTAATTATTGTGAGCTGATGCTTGCACAGTCTCACCAGATAGAATGTTGTGTTCTTTCTCCACATTCTGGGAAATATAATTTATTACGTAGCCTGAGAAAACTCACTATGCAATGGCTTCTCCTTTCCTTTCACTTAATTTACTCAGGGAAATTTAGAAATGCAATGGGAAAGGCCTTTAATCCAGAGTTTCCCCAGATAGATTCCTCATCAAATAATAATTGTCACAGTTGGTCACAATGGGTAAAAAGAATTACAAGTAAATATGTTAGTGATACATTTTCTTGGGCATATTTCATAGGTATGATGGTTGTATATAGCAGCAAAAACTGATTTGAATTTGAAATGAAAACTCACATATTTGTATATCCATTCACAGTACTATAAAATTCTATTTTAGAAATTTCAGGGGAGTAATGGTGAAGGAGAAGTATAAAGTAAGATCACAATGGTGTGGACATTTTTAGAAGTGATAAATTGCGAGATTTAGCCCAAAATGTACTTTAAATAGCATTTTTAATGTGTATATGAAATAAAAAAATATTTTGTCCAATTACTTGTATCATGATTTTAAATAAGCCCAAAGACAGGAAAAAACAATAATCTTTAAAAATAGAAAACATTATAATCTGAAATAACTCACTATGTTGTCTGTGTTATTAAATAATGTAAGTTACTAAATATATTTTAAGAATATGTGCTTGGGCAAAATGAAAATATTACAATAACTGACATAAATCTACTGTGTGAAGCTGGCACAATGGTGAATGCCAATGGTCCCGGCACTCTGGGCAGCTGAGGGAAGATCACAAGTTGAAGCCCAGCCTAGATAACTTAGTGGTTTAGCCAACTACTGTTGTCTCAAAACAACAATAAACAAAAATATGAACTAAATGTAACAAAATTTAAAATCAGGTTAAATACATAGCTCAGTGTGAAGGCTCTATGTTCAACTCCCCAATAACCCCAAGTTCCAAAGGAAGTTACTGTGCCTATAATATATATGATCTCTGTTAGTCATGAAAAACCTATGGAGAAAAATACAAAAAATTACAACAAATAAGACTGACACAATTAGATTTTATCTTTATTTCCTGTGCTAAGAGGACTTACCAGTTATACATAACTTGACTAATTCTGTTTTTGTGTGTTTCATTCTTTTACTTTTGTAAAAACCTGTGACTGAGGCACTGAGAAGAATCAAATGGCTCTGAGACTGGCTTGAGGTAGGAGTGAGAAGGAACAAGAAGAGAAATGAGGGAAACTTTCTGGAAACCAAGTATTTCTGACTTTTCTTCCCTAGCCAGCTGGCCATTTGCTTTCAACACAATTAATTTTGTGTGGCACATTTTCCAAAAATGACACCATCAACCTAAATCTGTCAGCGCGATCATTTGCCGGCTGCTCATCCGCTACCTGGAGTGAAATGCAACATGAATCTATACTCACACCACCAAGAATCCCCTTCCTCTAGCAGATTTTATGACTATCACAGATTGACAAAGGAAGCTTTGCTAAAAAGTGTGAACAAATCTTGACTGTATTCAATCCACTCTTTTAATAGACAATAGGACATAGTGTTCATTTCACTGAGCAAAAATTTAGTGCAGATCTATTCATGTGTCATCTTTGCAGATGTGAGATGATGACACCATGAAAAATCAGAGAAATATAGTTCCTGAGCTTTCTCTGTAGTGGATGAAGCAGTTATTAATCAAGAATTCAGCAAACAAGTGGAAAATTAAAACAATCACATAGGCTGAAAATGGAAATACATGATGCCAACTCTTTGTTGTAACAGATTTTGGCCTTGTCTGGAAGATCAAGGAAGGTGTAAGAAGGAAAGAGAACTTGACTTATTAGATAAAGAAAGTGAACTAAAGTAAATAAAAATTTGTGAAAATGTAGTCAGTGGAAGAAGCCCAATAACTGAATGAAAATCAAAGAAGGAAAATGTGACTGACATGGAAAGATTTGGTCACACTGCATTGTTTTTAAATTATAAACTCCATGAGAAAATGGTCCGCAATTGTTTTCTTCCTCATATTACATTACCAAGGTTCACACCACCATCACCATTATCATCAGTAATTTATTATTATTATTATTATTATCTTTTCACATTACTGAAGCTCAACTTTTTTTCTTTTTGTTGCGGTTTTCTTCAAGATTCCTACATATAAACAAAGTTTTGTATTCTTTTTCTCCCTGAGATGTAAAACCACATAATCAGTATTATAGAAAGTCTCCCTTGTATCATCTACAGCACAACACCCTAAGCTAGGAGAGACTTCATACACGAACTCAGATTTAAGAAGTGCTTAATATGGAGTTGTTAATTTTCCTCTTTTTCCCCTCAGTATCGATGTATGAATACATCTGTGACTAATTTGAACAATGTTTATCTCTCTCCTCTTTGGCTAAAAAGAACATATTGTGACAATTTACATAACAATTAATATCATAGTCATCATAGGGTAAATTCAGTATAATAAAATCATTTACCACCTTCCATTCAGAAAGTATAATTCCTAAGTGCATTTTTGGTCACCTACAATCTCTCTTTAATAGAAATTGTGTGCTGATCTTAGGTGATCATTTATGAAAACCTATTTTAGAGCAAAATATACAGAACTGCTTCATTTGGAAATATATGGGTGTGTGTGTGTGTATATGCATATATATATATATATAAATATAATTGGTGTGTATATATATATATAATTGGATAAAATAAGGAAACATTTGTCTTCAAAACTAAGGATCAGTGTTATATGTCAAAAAGGCCAGGCTATGATCCATAGTTATTCAATTAAACCCTAATCTAAGTGTTTCTCTAGAGGTGTTTTAATATAATCTGCAATCAGATAAACTTTAGTAATAAAATTATCCTCAAAAATCTGTACAAGACTGATTCAACAAGTTAAAATGACTAAAAGACCAATCCGAGGTCTCCTTGGGTAAAAGGAAGTTTAGTCCGTGTTCTGCAGGCTCAACCCCTGCCTTGAGAGTCTGTCATCTGCCCTTCATTCTAGCTGGTCCCATGATCTCAGATGTGCCCAGCTGGTCTCCAGGTACACTTAGCCAAATCCTTGCAATAAATCATACAAGCATGCACACACACACACACACACACACACACACAGATTTTGTTTTTTTACAAAGGATGTCCTCACACACTTTAAAAAAGAGTTAAAAACAAAAGAATCTATAAAACACTTAACTGTAGGAGTATGAATAAAACCCCAAATCACAGCTTATGGTGTACATTAACATAGCTTTACTATTCCATTGTCTTCAATGACATAACTTTACCATTCCAAGAAAATTTTACCCACAAATTTGAAAGTAGTAGATATTATTATTCATTTCAGGAAATTCCTAAAAGATATATTAGCTCTTTAGCAAAAAAAATAAAAAAGAGAGAATCAAATGATTGCTTATACCTTGAGACTGTTTGAATTACATCGTCTCACACTCTTTCTGTACATTCACCAGTGCAGTTACTGTGTATTACTCCTTACTCAATCATAACCAGCACTTTAACTGAAGGCCCTGTTTTAAATCAGACTTTTCAATTTGAATTACTCTGTTGATTTTGTCGTTACCTTTCTGAAATCTTAAGACTCAGCTAAGTCATTACTTTTGCTTGCTGCTATAAACTAAGAGCCCAGATTTGTCTCACCAACAGTGTGGTTGATATCTTGAGTTGTCATTCAACACAGAAAATAGAAGATGATTACATTCACTCACTGTACAGAATTAAACATTAACATGATTGTATTAAATTTAATTTGAATTTTTGTGGTACTTGGAATTGAACTCAAGGCCTTCACACTAAACTACATCCTCAGTCCTTGTTTGCTTGTTTGTTTGTTATTATTTTTATTTAGACTCAGGGTCTCAGTCACTAGGTTGCCTAGTTTGGGTTCAAACTTGGGATCGTCCTCCAGCAGCTTCCCAATGTGCTGGGACTATAGGCATCCACCCCTGCACCCAGTTTGAATGTTTTTATTAAATGTGCTTTTTTTCACTTCTACTTGGACCCTGAACAATTTAATTGACTTAGTTTTGCAGTTAAGTATGAAAAATGCTTATGAAAGATGTTCGTGACCGTCTTAGTCCCTGTTTCACCACTCAGACAGAAAAGCCATTACCCACAATTTAAAACAGGAGAGGTTTGTTTTGGCCCACGCTTGCAGTCGCGGTTGGCTAGCTCCAAGCAGGATGCCGTGGCAGAAGAGGACAGGGGAGAAAACACTGCTCATATGGTCAGCTGGGAAGCAGACAGCAAAGGGAGGAGCTGGGGAGGCAGATACTCCCTCCCAGGCCACGCCCCTCTTCCACACAGGCCCCACCTCCTAATGGCACGTTTGTCTATCAGCGCATCAGTGGGCTAATCCACTATGCTTATAACGCCCTTACGACCCAGTTACCTCACAAAAGCCCTACCTTTCAGCATATCAGGCTGGGAGAGGACATCTATGTATAAACTACAACAGTGACCCGCCAGGACTGAACCTTACTCTTAGTTTGGGGTATAGAGCTGGGAAATAACAGAGGCAGGTGGGGCACAGCTACTCCAGCACTCTAGGACGGTGAGGAAGGAGGATTGCAATTCTGAGCTTAGCCTACAATTTAGGAACTTAGCAACACCCTGCCTCAATACAAAAAAAATTTGAAATGGCAGAGAATGTTATTCAGTGTGAAGGCCATGGGTTCAATCTCTAATTCCAACTAAATCAAATTAAACTAAACTAAACTAAATTAAACTGAATGAAACTAAACAACTAAACTGAACTAAATAAAACCAAACTAAACTAAACTAAATTTGATCTACTCCTCAGTGAATCTAAATTTAGTAAGGATTTTACAGAAGGTTTCTGTGTGACAGAATGCAGCAGGCTGGGTGCTTGGCACAGAGCACCTGGATTTCAGAAATATTAAAATTAAGGTAAGCTGTTACCTTTCTGGATGGACAACACAACTGTGGTCATTTTGTTTTTCATTTTGCAGTGGGAATAATATTGATCTTATCATTTGGTTTATAAAACTAGGTAGCTAAAGTAAAGTAGGTTGATAGAAGGCACTTATAGGTCATGCCTATTTGTAATTCTTTTCATATGAGGTCCTTCTAAATTGTTCTCGCTGGACTACAATATGCAAGGCTTCTATTTGGCCTCCCCAGCAGATGGAATTGTAGACCTGTGCACCAAGTCTGGTTTTCTCAAGTATGTAAAGAACAGCAAGAGCAAAGTGGCATCCAATTGTCCTTTTGCCCTGACCCTTTACTGGCAAAATCTGAGAGTACAACTTATGTAACTCAAATGCATTTATCTCTTAGGACTGCAACAATATAATATAGAGTTAAATCCTCATATATGCGTGAAAATTTAGAGTTGTCCATGTGGTTACATATCTTTTCTCATCAGAGTTCTGTGAATCTATTTTTTTTTATTCTTCACTAAACTCACTTATAGTCTATACTATAGACAATTTAACATCTAACCTATTGGACCTATTGTGTAAAGTGTTGCTACTATGGACAGGTTCTCTTATTAAGGATTACAAGTTTTTCCTCATGAGATTTTCTCATTCAACTCTCATAAGAACATTATAAATAGGACATTTTTTCTCAATGATACAGGTAAAAGAATAAGCACTGTCAAGCTAACAGTTATTTGTGTAAAATTACAGCACTAAAGTTAGTTAATGTGAACTGAAGCAATTTAGATTCCTGAGGCTCCTAAGAAAAATAAAGAATAAAGCAGGGACACAGACATCTGTGACATAATCAGAGGTGGAGATGAGCAGAAGCTAGGCTGTTAGCTTACTGCTTATTCTAAACAGAAATTATATTTTCTTCTGGGAGTCAGGGACTTAGAAGCCATTTTTGCTAAAACTATAACTCTGCATTTAGGCCTACAGATGTCCACTATGTAAGCAGCAGAGCACTACTTCACTTTATTTTGTATCCTTTGTTACTATAAAACATTAGTTCAAACTCCTTCTCAGTTCTGCCTATGTTCATCGCTCAGGGCATGTCTATATAAAAGTTGGCAAAACAAGGTTGATTAGCCATGAATTCACACAATGACAGACTCTTCAAGACCAAAGACACTAAGATAATCTGTTTATAGGAACATTCAACAACTCCCAGGAGTCTCTAGCCATTGTTCTAACCCTCTGATCAGCTGGATTCAAGGAGGATTGACTACTACCGAGAGAGACAATCATTTCATGGATCAGAACTTCACTTCCAGCAATGAGGGTTCCAAAGCTATGATATCAGGACTGCGGTCATGACCACGAGCACTCCAGCCCAGCAGCTAATCCTTAAGAGCTGGTTCCCACCTTAGCAGGTGAGCCAGTCTTATGTCCTTCATCACAGTGTGCCGTTGATAGCTGTTGAAGTCTTTTTCTATTTTTCCCACTCTTTTTCGTAAGGGCTGGTGTGATTTTTGTCAGGTGTTTAAGCTCAATTTTACCCTTACAATTTTCTGTTACTTTCTAGGTAGAACTTTTCCCTATATATTTACCCTTTATAAAAGAAAAGACCCAAACTAGCAGGCCACAAGTAGAGGCTGCCCTAAACCTTCCGTAGAGGCAGTGGATTCACTGAAATTGATCCATTTCTCATTTTATTTTTATTACTAATCCATAATGTTTTCTTTCAGGTTCTAGAACAAAATATATTGTACAAGTAAAGATGTGTCACATTAAAAACTGCAGTGGTTTAATATTTTAAATAAGATACTTACCAACTGGCTCCTTTTGATTCTGGAAAAGAATCTTGCTATTACTCCCATCCATGTTTGCCATGTTAATTGTATTTCCATCTGTCCAGTAGAGTTTCCTTAATGTAAAAGAGGTATAGATTTAAAATATTAGATGCAGACTTCTTTGTTAAGTAGAAAGATAGCAAAGAACAAAGGAAACATCAAAATATATTAATGATTTGGGATTAATTCCTTTCAGAAAAGCCAAAAACTATCAAGCCATTTGCTGACAATATCTTACATATTTGCCTAGGAAGAAAGCACCACTCTTACTTTTTCCTGTCACTGAGGGAATATTATCTCAATCTGTTTTTCCTCCTACGTGCAAACCTAAATGCTTAGCAATGACTATCGTAAATTATTTTCATTTTAGGTAATTCATCAAGATTGAATCCTCTTTGGCCAAGAAGAAATCATGCATTAATGAGGATAAACTCATTTCATCCATCCCTGGTAAAAGCAATAAGAAGAATGAATTTCTTTTCACCCTAAACAAACTTGCTCAGAGGTACACAACAACTCAGAAGATGTGATGTGAGACATAATCCACTTACCAATGACCATATGATCGACATGGAGAAAATGGGTTACAAAAAGCTGGCATGTGACATGAAATCAATGGCTTTTCCCCACATCTCTTTTTATTCCAAATGGTCATTTCTTGTAAGCATAAATTAATAAGATCCTATAAAATGTGTAATCATGTTTTATGAGGATATAAATTTTTAATCAGAGGTATCTCATGTTTATATTTGATTCACTTACTCAATGAATATTTATCTTCTAAACAATGCTTTTACATAAAGTCAGTGTAAAGGTGTGAAATTTTGAAAAAAACTTTTAAAAAAAATAATCATACTTTACCCCCTGACTGGGTGAGCTGCAAGACACTGCGGCTTATCGATTCCATGGATAATTGAGGTTTTCAAAGAGCCGTCTAACCTTGCCACATTAATTTGGGTTTCATCAAATTCAGAACTAATCCAGTATAAATTACGGGAGACCCAGTCCACTGCTAGCCCTCTGATACTCTGAATATCTGTAAAACAGGACAAAGGAAAATTAAAAGTGAATGCAGTTTCTCATTTTCTTGTCTCTTCAAATAAGTATTTTCTGTCTAAACAAAATTTAATTTATACTTTAATTTGTTAGCTAAAATTGTACAAGATTGTAATCTCATTCCCCTATCAATTCTTCTTCAAGCATGAATAATCATTAAAGTCTTTCTATTGAGGCATTTGAAAACCTGAAGCAAAAATTAGCATTGAAATTACACTAAAGTCAGTGATTCACTAGTAAACACTTAGAAACAGACACAAGCTGAAGTCTAATGGGCAAGGTGACCAATATTTAAATCAGAGTAACAGCTACTCCAGTTGGTAGAATATTCTAGCTAGAAGAAAATACTTTTCAACCATCAACAAATGGGTGTTTTATATTTTAAGTACTAAATGTTTACTGAAATGAAATAAAATAATTCAACGTTCCTAAAAATCACCAGAGTTGAACATCTTCCAAAATAAATAATTAACAAGAATTGAATGAAATATGCATGAAGAACGAAACTAAAATTGTTTTAATATTTCCTCTAACCTGGATTTGCAAAAATTACTGAATCGAATTAAGTTTGATAGTGTTCTGACAATATGAATATTTAAGATGCTATTCTTTGATTATTCAATTGCACATCTTTAAAAATAATGATGGAACAAAAGATGGGATTGAGTCTTAAATGTACTTGTACACTTTAAAGAAAAAAAGTAAAACTAAAGTGTTAAAAATGGTGAAGATTACAAATTCTTTGAAAGAAAATAACATATAAAGTAGGCCAGTTAAGTCCTCAATCTGTGGCATTTGACTACTGTACCTTACTTTTGCCTTTACTTAACAAAGAAGATATAGAACTGCCCCCACAATTACAAAGTGTGTGCCATATAGCTAATTACCAGGGAAACGCAAATCAAAACCAACGTGTGAGATCATGGCACTTAAGTAAGAATGGCCCTTATCAGAAAGAAAAAGATAACAGGAAAGGAAGACTGGATCTCAAAAAAGATAGCTACATCCCCCTATTAAAGGCAGCATTTTTCACCACAGTCAAATTTAAAAGCGCCACAAGTGTCAATAGATGGATGAACAGATAAACAAAATGGGATAAATACACAATGAAATATTATTCAGTTTTAAAAGGAAGGATATTCTGACATATATACAATTGAAGAAATGCTGAGGATAGTATGCTAAGTGAAATATTCCAGTCACAAATATATACCTATATATATAGAAATACATTTCTATCTCTCTCTCTCTTTCTCTCTCTACATATAATATAGATAGATAGATAGATAGATATAGATATACATATCAGTTGCAAGTAAGAATTCCTTTACATGTGCTACCTGGAGCAGTTAAATTCACAGGGACAGAAAGTAGAATGCTAGCTGTGTAAGGGCATCTTAGCTGCTTAGTTTAGGAATAGGCTAGCAAGGAACAGAGACCAAAGTGGAATTGGCTGTATACCTGATTAATAGGAATTGAAATAATTTGAGGCAGTAGGACACTGAACAGGAAACGGGTTTCTCAGCCAAAGTGGAATGTGACTTCTCTTTATATTCACAGCCCAGTTTGGAGGAATTTAAAAATGCAAAATAACCAGGTTTCTTTTAAACTCTGGTTCCCTTTAAACTCTGTGTGCTGAGTATCTGGGTTAGAGAGCCTGAGTTCCACTTGAAACCCAAAGCCACCTGCGATAGGTGGCCACTGGACAGCTGAGCATATTGTCACGCTCTGCTTGTCCATGAAATGTTCTAGACATGGGGTCCCTCTTGGGGGCCGTGTTTCAGCTGAGAGCTTTTACTTTCTTCATACTTCCTACTTTTTGTCCTCCTTTTTGTCCATGATTTCATTCTTTGACTAAGTGAGGCAATGGCTCGCTTTTGATTTGATTTGGACAGAGTTAATTGGTTCAGTTTTAGGGAATGGTAGAAGGGTAAAATTGAGAGATTCTGTTTAACAGGTATAGTCTCAGTTCTGCAAAATGAAGATTTCCCAAGATTGGTTATATAATGTGAATGTACTAAACTCTACTGACCCGTACAATTAAAAATGGTTAAAAGTACATTTTGCCAGGTGTGATGGAGCACACCTGTAATCTCAGCACTCAGCAGGCTGAGGCAGGAG
>NW_004955440.1:7626611-7708479 GCF_000276665.1 Chinchilla lanigera
AAAAAAAAAAAAAAGAAAAAAAGAAGATGGTACATTTTATATTATATGTATTTTACTACAATTTTGAAAAAAATATTTTTCAAAAATAAATGCTCAGTAAATATATTTTCCAGATGAAGTCTGAAATTATCACCAGTGGTGTCATTCTGTCAAACAGAATTTTAAAGGATATTCTTTGGAAAAGAAAAATCATAATGAAAAAAGACCTTTGGTAAAACGGGAATGGAAGTAGGAACACAAATTGGTTCAGTTACATAAATACTAATGAAAAAGGACTGGATGGCAGTTCTCTGCCTGTAAAATTGGTGTTTTTTTCTATATTTTTCTTTCTTTTTTCTTTCTTTCTTTCTGTTTATCCTCTCTTTCTTGCTTGCTATGAAATGACACCAGTACTTTCAGGCTGGACACAAAGTGAATTGCCTAAAGTCAGACCTGTCTTGAAGCGGGTAGGGAATCTCAAATATCATATTTCCTTAGGGCAGATATGATTACAGCCATTTAAATTTCAAGTGAGCTCTGTGTCTAGGCAATTATTTCTCTGTCTTGGTAATGAACTTTAAAGAGTAATTTGATAGGTTTCTGAAAAGCTTTCTTGAGGAAAATTTATAAATACTATTAAGTATTCCATTTGCCATTGCATGCTGAAGTGTGAAAATATATAATTTATATATTCTTGTGAAGGTTACTATATATAGCATGTGGTATACAGTTAAAAATGTCCATTAACAAATAATCCAGCCTAAGAATTATACATCCTATAACTACAGGAGCCTCTGTGCTGCACTCACCAATTTTATTTCTCCTCAACTCTGAGGAATCTACTGTTTATTTTCTTGGTGTTTTCAATTTTATTATACATGTGTGTGTATCCCAAATCTAGTTTTCCCTAGAACATACAGGGGCAAAATGTTAATTTTGACAAATTTTTATCTTTCCATATTATAAAAGTGTAATTTATTCCTCTGAGAGAAATTACTTACTAGTGATTTAGGAAAATGGCCGAAGCAATTTCTTTTCATTTTTACTTGAATCAATAAACAATCCTTCCAAATATCTGGTATCATTACCTCTCTGTCGTCAGACTCAATTTCCATGTCTTCTATTTCCTCAGTGTTTGTCACCTCCTCTATAATTCTCAATTTCCTTGTCTAACTTTTGCTCACATTTAGAATACTTTCCCAGACTTTTTAATTGCATGTTTATTTATCATTTCCAATGTTGCCATATATCTTCCAATTTTCTACTGGATTTACCTTTAAAAGTATTTGAGTCATCTGTAGCCATTTTTAAACTTACCATTAGCTTTCTACTCCCTAGAGAGAATGAACAAGAAAACCCCGAAAACAGCTCAACACGTTAACCTTCTAATTTAATCTTTCTGCAAGGTCTAGCTACATTTTATTACTGGATCCTTTTTAACTGAAAAATTCTAGATTGTTGTACCTAAACATTCCTCAACCAGATTGATCTCACTACCTTTTCTTTTCTAAGGGCTCATTTGATAATTGCCCCTTCAGTGAGAGATTTAGTAATCTTTTCTAATTGTCTGAGAAGAGGTTTATTTGCTTCTTAAATTGCATATTTTATTTAGCCTTATATTTAGTCAGTTCTTAATACTTCATGCTTTACTACTTGTGAGGTTCTATGAGATTAGGAACTACCTGCTCTATTTACCTTTGAATACACTTTCCTTCCATTCTTCCATTCTTTATTTTTTCCCTCACAAATACTGAAATTTTTCCACTAAAAAACTTTCTGGGTGAGAATAAAAATTTTTTAAAAATGGGTAAAATAATAGAGGTTTCATATCTAAACTTTTTACTTTAATCCAAACCCTGTTTCCATAACTGGATCTTACTGTTATTACTGGCTTTTCATTTCTTTCCCTCTGGAGGAACTTTTAGAATAGTTTTCATTTTACAACCACTGTTGTTACTGGGTATAATAAACTATGGCATCTTTCATCACAGAGGGAATGAACCCTTAATAGTGTCTAACAAAATAATTGTTTGGCAGGTATAAGCAACATTTCAAAAACAAATATCTACTCTGAAATAGGTTAAATTAAATTCAAACTAATAAGAATTGCACTTTGAATAATAGCGATATGACAAAAAGATCTGGAATTAAAATGATCTACATCTTTACAGTTGGATTAAAGCAAATAATGATGTTAATTTTATACAAGACAACAGAATTATTTTATAGAAATAAACCACTACACCTGTAAAGTTTTATCTTTTTACCCATTTTAGTTTTCTTCTTCACTAAACTTAACAATCCAGTTCATTCTGATAGCAACTTACCATATTATTTAAAAGATACTTTGTTCAAGCAACTGTACTTGCCCAGAGTTTCCTTAATTTTCTCAAGTGAATAATGTATATTTCACCCTATAAGACACATAAAGAGTCTTTCCAGGAAAAGGAAATTCCATTGGTAGTGGCCTAGAAATTCATAAAGCTACCAACAAACTTTCCTCATAATTCAGAAAAAATAAAACAATAAAGATCCTTGGCCAAGGGAAGAAATACCTGCATGTACTTCACTGGGACACTACTGGATAATCTTAGCAGAAACGGTTCAGTATATATTATGAAAATGCTAAAAGGGGATATCATGCACCATCCATGTTGTTATAGGTAAATCTCTTTTCTCCAAATTTCTGAAGTCTTTATTTATAAAAGAAAGGGATACTAAAAGAAAAAAGAGTACAAAATTTTAATCCAAACACCTGAATCCAAATTAGGATGCAGGGTTTTGCTATTTACTGGAATGACAAATGTAAACACAATATTTTCTCATCTAAAAACGTAGTGACCAGTTTATACATCAAAGCACTTTGCAAAGAATAAACGATAGGTAAAATAAAGTAAGGAAACTATAGATAAAAAAGTGAAAGTTCAACTGTATTATTTCAGCCTTATATTAAGAATTTTAAGATATATGTCTTTTTCCCCTTGACTGTGTTACTGTCAAGCGGTGCTTTGGAATATTGTGGAACACTCTATTATCTAATAGAGCATAATTCTGGGCAGTACATGTATATTCAAGAATAGCTACTGAATTTCTGGCACTCTTTTAAAAGACAAATCAGGGCTGATTTAATTAACCCCTAGTGACTTGAGAAAATGTAGCAAGTTCTTTCATTATAAAGTAATGGGATCACAGTAATTTTAAAAATGTAGCCCTGAATGCAAATTACTGTCTATCATTTCCTTACTTTGACTTTGAGGCAGGGCTATAGTTTCTGTGAGTTTAAGATTTCTCATCTGCAGATTACAAGTAATTTGTGCCTTATAATAGATTTGCAAAGATTGAATGAGGTAATTATGATATTAAAGTAATGACAGCTTTACTCATCAAATCAATAAAGCAACAAAAATAAATAATTGAATATTGGGGCCATCCTGTTACTAAAGTAGAAGAATGAACTACCACAGAAGAGTAGATATCTCAGTCCACTATCAAGAATACTCTCATTTTCTTAGAATAAAGTTAATGTTTTTTGTGAATGAGAAAATAATATATGTGTGTATGTATATGTATGTGTTTTTGTGTGTCTATAACCATATAGTTGTCAAATTATATAGAAATGTATCTCTAATCATACAATTATTTTTATAATATATTGTACTTATTCAAAGTCACTTGGAGTAACTAACTTGTGTGGGCAATATAAATTAAAAAGAGTTTAGTTTTTTAGGATGCAAAGAATGGTTAGGCAAGCAAACAATTCTTAGGTTCATACAGAAAGCCTGAGTACATCTGTGTTTTCTTCAGAAAATGTTCTACTTGAGAAGAAGATAGTGGGAAGTGGTAGGGGCAGTAGATTTATGTGGGGTCTAATTTTTAAATATTATTTCACATTAGTTTTAGACTTATTAGATAAGCAAGTAAAACTCTCAAGAAAAAGTCCAATAGAGGAAGAACAGCTAAATGAGAAAATACAGGGGTCAACAGTGCAATCGTGCAAGAAGTAAGAGTAAGATCCACAGAGTCATTCACAGGGAATCTAAAATATGAAAAGGATAAAATAAAGTCCAATTACTAGTGGGATTTGAGATCTTTTAATGAGCTTAAAAGCTTAACTGTCTAAAGGTCATCTCAAGTTTTGCTGCTAATAGAAAGTTATACCCGTTTTTAACAATGGAACTTCAGAGAATTAAAAATGGCAGAGCAAAGAATGGTAGCAAAATACAGCTTCTCCAGGAACTGAAATTAAGACACTTGGAAAATAGCAAATTGGTAAAGAAAATAAAAGATGTAGATCTCTGTGAATTAGGAGAGAGCTGAAAGCAAAGCAAGAAACTATAGTGAATAAAGAGAAATTGAGCACAATGCAGAGAAAAGAATAAAGCAGTGTGGAATGCTAACTCTGGGTTCCAGGGAGGCGGACCTGTCTCTGCTATTACAAGATAATCCCAAAGAAGGTCAGAACCTCTAGTTAGAAACAATGAACGAGGCCAGCAGTCATAGCCTCAAGAAAAGATGATGATTATTGTAAACTTCAGAAAGTGTGTGTCATTTTACTCTGAAAGTAATTGCCTGTGCATGGCAGGCAGCAATTTAAAAAGGAATCCAGTGTAACACTTTCATATTGGGCAGTACTTAATCAGGAGCTTTTTGGGGAATGAGTTAATTGCTTAAGATTGAGTTGTAAAAAAAAAAAAGATTGAGTTGTAGAACAACAATAGCATGAGTACACTTCAGGGTTTCTGAGGTCACTTTTCCACAGTGACTGGGAGATGCCCACAAGAGACAGTCACAGAGAGAGCACAGGCTAGACATAGGCCTCCTGAAAAGTTTAAACTCAGTCTGGGAGGTACAAATTATGTGTGTTTTTTTTGGAAGGGGGTGAGTCTGAAAGTGCTAGTACTGAATCCATTGAATTACTTGATCCCTACACACACACATACACACACACACACACATACACACACACACACCTTCATACCACTGCCTATAGCACACCACTGCCTACAGCACAGAATTCAGTTCTCTGCTTGCTTTCTCCTTCTGCTATTGTGATACAACTTGGTGTGGATGGTTGCCAAGTGTATGGATACAGAGACTGTATGCATAGAGTAGCTACTGTGTCAGGGTGTGGGGGATATCTCACAAACCCACAGGCTATAAAACTAGGTGGAGAATACAGTGCCTGGTGCTGCACGGATGGGAATGGAACCAGTAATATTTTTCCACACACAAAATCTTGAGTGTAAAAAAAATAGAATTTATTAGTGACTTACTGTCCCACCCTATATTTAGTGGATTGTAATACAGAAAACCCTGGAAAGAAATCTCTCATTCAAAAACAGAAGTATTTTTTTGTCGACATTTCTGTCTTTCTTTATGGGAGGGTATTTCTTCTTCTCCTTCTCCTTCTTTTTCTTTTTTCTTTCTTTTCATGTCCATTTTTTAGTTTTGTTTTAGCTTTTTGTTTGCTTGTTTTGTTACCTTCTCTAATTCTATTATTTTTTCACTGCTTAATAAGAACTAATTTCTGTCCTCCTGCTCATCTTCTTTTTCTTTACTTTCAAATTTTACTTCTTTGATTTTTCCTTTTCACCCCCTTCATTTTTGCTGCTATTAGTAGTAAGCTTTATCAATCTCTAGATACTCAGTTGATGTTATTATTGTTAAATTATTCTCTACTTGGAAGGTGATATCTTGCTGCTTTTAGCAATATTTACTGTATTTCAGTACTTGGTTTATCTTTGTGTCTATGTTATTCTTTCAGCTTTTTCTTTTCTATTGTTAAGGGTGGTATAGTGCTAGGTTTTATTAATTTTATGGTATGTCAATATCCAGTTTGTTCTTGGCTCTATTATCATTACCGATTTCGTTGCTATTGCCAGGTTGGCATAGTTATTGCTATGAATTGGTTTTTACTGTACACCAATATCTGTTTTGTCTTTGTGTCATCAACAATATTGCAAGCCATTTCCAGAGAACTTGGTGCTAGATCAACTAAACTATGTCCTCCTCTCAGCAAATTAATGGAGCTGGTTGGATATTGGGACAGAGGCAATGGCTAAGAGCTATCATGCACAGAAAACATGAAATAACAGTAACTAAATTACTGTTAAGTGGGTGATCTTAACAATCCTCTAGCACAAATAGACAAAGTAACTAGACAAAAAAATAACAAAGGAATATTACAATTGAATGACACATTTGAACAAAAAGAAAGTAAGTATCTACAGAGTATTCCACAAAATAACAGAATACACATTCTTTTCAACAGCACATGAAACTTTCTCCAAAACAGATTTCATACTATCCCATAATGTGTACTTAAATACAAAACAACTAAATGAATACAAGATTATTGTATTTATTACTAATTACTGTATTTATCATTTTATTATTTATTACATTATTCTGTATTAAATAAATACAGAATTAAATAAATATTTAAAAAATCATCCCATGCCAATAATCTGATCACAGTACTGTAAAATGAGAAATTGATAGTAAAAACCTACAGAAATTATGCAAAATGTAGATTAAACAATATGTTATTGACTAAATGAACTACAGAAGAAATCAAAGAAGAAATTAGTTGCCTGAATGTAATGATGATACCAATAAAACATACCCAAACCTATGGGACATACTGAAAGAAGTGAGCTGTGAATGCCTACATCAGAAAAGAACAATGGGCCCAAATAAAAGACCTAATGATTCAAAGCTGTAGAAAAACAAGAACAATCCAAATCTAGTACAAGGACAGAAATTATACAGAATAATATAATAATTAATGAAATTAAAACTAAAAACAAAACACAGTGAATGAATTGAAGACTTGGTTCTTCAAAAGAATGAGACTAACCCTTTGCCAGTCTTACCAGGAAGAAAAAAAAGAAAGAAAAGACATCGATACTATTAGGAACTAAAACATGCAAAATTACAACAGACACTGCCAAAATACAGAAGATAATAAGGAACTACTTCAAAAAATTCTGCTCCAATATACTGGAGAATCCAGAATAAATAGATGCATTCCTAAATATGTATTAACTACAAAAACTGAGACAAGGGTTGGATAATCTAATAGCATGTAATAAAATCGAAGCAGTAATAAAAAGATAAGAAAAAGCCAGGATCCAATGGAATCAACACTGTACTATACATGAATTCTAGGAAAGATCTAATGTCAATACTCTTCAAACTCATTAACAAAATTGAAAGAGTAGGAATACTGGTAAACTCTTTTCTGGAACCTGATATTTCATTGATTCCAAAACTAGACCAGGACTCAACTAAAAAAACCAAACCAAACCAAAACAACAACAAAAATCTAGGTGTTAATTTCTTCAGTAAGCATAGATGCAAAAATCTTTAATAAGAAACTGGAAAGCAGAATGCAACAAATCATTGAAAGATGATACATCATACCTAAGTAGACTTTATCCAAGGGATGCAAGTATAGTTCACATACACAATTCAATAAATGTAATATACCAGGTAAAAAGAAGCAAGGATAGAAACTGTATAATTATTCCAACAGATGCAGAAATACTCTTTGATAAAATCCAACATACATTCATGATTGAAAAAAGTGTAGAAGGATCTTATCCCAATCTAATAAAAGCCATATAATACAAACCTACTGCCAACCTCAAACCTGAGAACTTTTCCTTTAAAATAAGGAACAAGGCAAGAATATCCACTGTAACAAGTCCTATGCAATACAGTACTCAAAACAGTAAGCAGAGCAATCTAGCAAAAGAAAGAAATGAAACAAATAAGTTTAGGGAATCAGTCTAACTGTCATTATTTGCAAGTGATATGATCCTTTATATAGAAGACCAATAAAAGTCCATGAAAAGACTCCAAATTAATAACCCAACTCAGTAATGTTCCAGGGTACAAAATCAACACACAAAAATCAACAGCTTTTGGTGTACCAATGATGAACTCACTGAGAAAAAACAATTAGGTGAACGATATTATTCTCAGTAGCAGCAAGAAAAATGAACTACTTAGGAATTAACCTAAGCAAGGAAGTGAAAATTCTGTGCAACAAAAACTATAGTACTTCAAAAAAAAAAGATTGACGATGACATTAGAAAAAAAAAAAAAAAGTCTCTTGTTCCTGGAAAGGAAGAACAAATATTGTCAAACTAGCCACATTTCCAAAACTTTATGTATTTATTTAATGCAGTCCCAGTCAAAATACCAACAGCATTCCTCACAGGACTGGAGGAAATAATTCCAAATTCATGTTGAACTGGAAGAGACCCAGAACAGCAAAAATATATCTGGGCAACTAAAGCAAAGCAGGAGGTATCATAAACCTGAATTTTATATTATATTACAAAGCTATAGTGATAAAAACAGCATGATACTAGCAAAAAACCAAAAAACCCAAACATCAACAAGAACCTGTAGATAATGGAACAGAATGGAACATGTAGAAATAACCCCCAAGGACATTCATTCATCAGATCTTTGTTTGGCAAAAGGGACAGAAACACATGTCAGAGGCAAGATAGTCTGGTTAGTAAATAGTCCAGGGAAAATTGGTGTATAGATACAAAAGATTGAATCTAGCAAGAGTATCTCTCACCATGAACTAAACCAAAATCAAAATAAATCAAAGATCTAGATGTTAAAATAGAAGCATTAATGCATGAAGGATAAAATAGGTAAAGCTCTTGAAGGCAAGGGCTACAGGACAGATCCACAGTACACATAACATCAAGAGTCAACAATGTGATCATATAAAGTTCAAATGCTCTGCACAGCAAAAGAAACAGCCAACAGAGGGAAGACACAACCTACAGAAAGAAACAAAAAGGTTTTATTCCCAGCTATACTTCAAATAGAGAACTAAGATGTAGAATATATGAAGAACTCAAAAAATTAGACCTCCCCCAATAAAAGACTAAAAAAAAAAAATGGCCAATTGAGATAAATAGACATATCTCAGAAGTACAACTGGCCAATTAATACATGAAAAAAAAAATGCTCAACATCTCTGGTCATTATAGAAATGCCTCTTCCAACAACACCAAGATTCCATAAAGAATGGCTGCCATCAAAAAATCAGTTAATAACAAAGCCCAGAGAGGCTGCAGGGATAAAGGAATGCTTCCATATTATTGGTGAGGATATAAACGAGTAAAATCACTGTAAAAATCACTCAAAAAAACTAAAATTAGAAATTCCATTTGAACCAGCTGTTCCCCTTCTGGGTATCTTCCTAAAGAATTAAAGGCATCATATTACAGTGATCCATACGCACCTAGGTTTATAGCAGCACAGCTCAGTCATGATACATAACTCTTGGAAATGACCTATATGCTCATCAGCTGATGAATAAATTTTTAAAATGTGGTATTTACACATCATGAAGAATTAGTCTGCTACAAGGAATGGTAAATTTGAGTCATTTGTGAGGAATGAATGCACTTTGAAATCATAATATTATGTGAAATAAATCAAACACACGTGCTTAAGTATTGCGTGTCTTCTCTTATTAGACAAACTCAAAAGTCTAAATAAACTAAAGAGCAAAAAAAAAGACAGATGATAGGAAATGGGGAGATAGATCTCTTGCAAACTGGAAGAGGACTGAGAGATGAAGAGGAGCGGGGACACTGGGAACGGAACAGGAAAATAAAAATAAAGACGTGCCATGTACGCATACCAGCTCCCTATCAGAACTGATTGTACTGCAAATTGGTACTATTAAAGAAGAAATTTGAAAAAAAAAAAAGAAATTATGTGCTCTCCAGAAGAAAGAGAATGACAGCACTATGTGAAGTAAGCCAGAAATAGAGGAGTCATCCTCAACCACACCTGTTCCTCTACCCTCAAGCCTACTTGTGTAAGTCCCTTGTATTTGTAGTCTTTGATTGCTCTAAAGTCTGTCCACATTCCTTCATCTCTGGTTTTTCTCACTGTATTCAGGCTTCCACCATCTTTTGCCAGAGCTACTGTACTGCCAATTAACTCATCTTCCAGTGGCTATTGATCATCCTTCTCTCCAAGACAGAAATATCTACCTCATATAACAATTATCATAATGTTTTTCAAAGGTAAAGCTTATCTTGTCTCATCTTTCCTTACCCACTTCCTAGATTTGTATCATTTTGAACCTTTTTTTTTCAACCAGGAATCAAACTCAGAACCTCGTGCTTGCCAGGCAGGTGCCCTGCCACTGAACTACACCCCTGGCCTCTTTATTCTGAGTCTTAATGTAAAAATAACCAAGTTGTCTTAAGAAAGCTAGCTAAATTTTCTTTCCATTTCTTCAGTTTCTTTAGCTTGCATAGGTACTTTCTCTAATCGTGTGCTCCACAACATCTTTATGCACCGGTTCTTCTTCAATTTCTTGTCTCAGAAAAATCCCAACATTTAATGAAATCACAGAATTAGTAATTATTGATTCTAGGTAGCCTATGTATTATTTGTTAGTGAGCAAATATTATTGCTCAAATTTTGGTTAATACTTGTATGTAGAATCTACTAAATGAAAGTAAGTCTGTGATTTTCTCAAAGATAAATTAACCAAATTAGTACTGGATAGTAGTCCATAGTTAAACTGAGAATATTGTTCCAAAATATTTTTTTCACATGTAGCACCTTTAGCTCTAGAGTCTATACCATTCACAGGGCCATTTAGGAAGTATTTTACATTTGCAATCCACTACTTGAACATGTTCTCCTTTGATGATTTTTTAAAGCACTATCTGACTTTCCTTTTACTAGTCTCTTAAGGAGTTTAAGGACCTTTAATCCATCACGGTTACATTTTCTGCCAAACCATGTTAAAAGCCCTGTGCACAGGAAATATTTCATTAGTTTTTCTAGAAGGAAATATTTGCTTAGTTTTGAAATAAATATTCAAATAAGCTTATAACCAGTATAGTCAATAAGCTCCATTAGTAATATTAACCTAAAATGTCTTAATGAAAGCAATAAGAAATATATTGTCTTCATTAAGAAGTCAGTCATTCTTCAAATATTGCTTGATTTTACATTTTCAGCAGACTTCAAAGCATAAATGTTTAAAAATCAACATGGGTTACTGATTGCCTTTGCTTCTATTCTTCTCCAAACATCTCTCTGAAGTTTGGAGGGCATAAATTTAAAGAGAAAATTATTTGGTTTTGTGCTCATGGTAATGAAGACTCATTTAATGAATTTATGACTGACTCCACAAGTGACAAAAACTAAGCAAATATTAGAATAGGTGTATGATAAATATGTAAAGTGGAGTCCATACATTTATACATAGTTTTTATTTCTGCTCTAATTTCTATTTTACCCACTAAGTCAGTAAGATGTTTTGGAAGTTTCCCTGTCCTATAAAGAGAACTTGTAGAAGTTTCCCTGTCCTGTAACTAGTCTGGTTTTATACAAACACATAGAAAGGGAAGTTCACAATAGATTACTTCAAAGAAGCAAACTAGTCCTCTTCAATATTCTATATTCTACCTATGTAAGTAAATATATCTTCCTCAGCAATAAGAAAGGTTTTTCAAAATGGTTATCTGCCATTTCTAAATTTTAAAGAAATTTTCATGAAATTTTTGTTCTCCAGAAAAGAAACATAGTTTTCAGTCTCATATGTGCAGTTTAACTATAGCATTTTACAATTTAAAGGATAGAGCATGTAAATAACTCTTTAGAATAATCGATTCCAACTTTCTATTAGTAACATACAGTTGAATAATACAGAGAATACAAAAGACACATAATTATTACAAATTAAACATTTTAAAAAGTTGTAACATACAAATATTTACCTCTTGAAATAACGGTTTCTAACCCAGTTCCATTAATAAAAGCCCTTTTAATTGTTTGTGTTTTAATATCTGTCCAGTATAAACGTTCCTCAGAGGCATCAAAGTCTATCACGGTAACATCATCAATATCAGGGACCGTGAAGGCAGTGATAAAGTTAAAATATGGATTGTCAATATCCACACCTCTGATTTCAGAGCGCCTTGCATAAAGAAGAAATTTTTTCATTTCTAGAAAAAAATAGAAATGAGAGGTTTTTCTCTTACGTTGTCATCAAGTTTAAAGCAAACTAGCAATTCTAAAATGTTACAACTTAATAATTTAAAACATTTCAATACTTTAAAATAATAATCAATATTTGATGAAAAATAATGCAGAATGACTTATCTATGTTTTTATTTTAAGGAAAATAGTACAAAAAATAATAGCAAAATACAAACAAAACAAAGCAAGGACATTAAAAAAGATACAGGGTTTGTATTGTAAGTTAAGGCTCTTATTTTTTGTTAGCTAGAAATACCAGGAAATTATTAGTAGTTTATTTGACCTTAGAATTTCAAACATGTAAAAAACATAAATGCTACAAATATTGCTAGAAAAATAAGTGCTACAAATGTTCAAGAACTGTATTTGTTTTTGTACATACTGCAACTTTTTGGGAGTTGGGGAGGGGTACCGGGAATCAAACTCACGACCTTGCGCTTGCCAGGCAGGCGCTGCATACTGCAATTTTAACAAGAAAGCCTCACATTAAATTATTTTTGAATCAATGGCATAGTATTTTTCTAATAATATTCTTGAGAAATAGAAAAAATCATGGCTTTAAATTATTTTTTTCCTTGCTTCTCCCATCAAAACCAGGGCTCCAAGGTATTTTTTCTTGCACTGGGTTTATGAAGAATCAGTAGGTCAAATAAAATAGGAGTTATAAACATTTGACCATTTTATTGTTCTCTCTGGGTTATTTTTTTAAAAATATATTATTATTGTATAAAATTAAAATCATGTAAGTATATCTAAAGTCTCAAAATAGTTTCTGGTGAATACATTTCATTTCTTCCCTTAAATTAAGTGATTTACAAATAAACAAAAATTATTAATTTAAAAGCACTGTCTGGCTTTCATACACACTTATCATTGTTTAGTAGAAACATTTTCTACAAATCTCTCAGTTAAGTACTTAACTACAGTTTCCCCCTCTATGCTGATAATTCCCTACAAAATGATGTTAAAGTAAGAGCAGGAAATTAGAGGTTTAAGTACCTCTTTGTTATGCAGGTACTTAAATCATCATTTTCTGATAATGCACTTTCACTTACAAATCTTCCTGTTTTGCAGAGATAAATTCTACTAACCCACCAAATCAGACAGTACCAAGAAAGCAGGAGTACGCTACTGAATAGGAAAGTGCAAAGTATCACTTGTTTAAAAAATATGTCAATCTCTCCAGAAGTAAATGAATTGCCAATAATGGCTTGAAACAGTTGTGCCTAAAATGTATTTAAAGATGTTAAAGTCCGCTTCTCCTTTACTTTGAGTAAAAGCTAACAGGATTTGAGAGAATTTTAGGATCAGTAAGAGATGTACCGTAGCAGGTCTTCTTGTCTGAGGCAAGCTTCATCAGGTGCGGACAAGCACAGGCGGCAGTCCTGTTGTGGTTAATCAGGCACAGGTGAGAGCAGGGGCCTCTCCCGTCATTGGCTGCGCAAGGATTGGGAGCTGCAATCACACAGTGAGATATGGAGAGTGATGAAGGACGGGTGAATTAAGGAAACCGGCTAACAGCGGTTATGCTGCTAATGATTCAAGTAGTTTCCAACATTTCTTACATTATTAGGGTGAGTAATATGCCAGTAATAAACAACCATACACAGCCATTACATTATTAAAAACACTTTTTGTTCAAAAACAGCAGCTAAGCTAACTCCCTGCTTTTCTGCTAAGATGAATAGAATGCAGCCTATTTTTAGTAGAGCCAGACTTCCTAAGGATTTAGTGTGAGACACAAACAGGAATAATTACTGAATGTAGTATCTAGTGCCAGTGGACCGCAGTACTTTCCTAACCTATGCTGTAGACTCTTCTCCTGCCTGAGCACACCACGCTTACAATTTTCCCTAGTAAACTGCTGTTACAAATAAAATCTTTCTTCAGGCCGTTTGCTCTTCTTCAAATCAGAGTCATATTGAAGAAATATCTGCCTTCTTTCTTTATTAAATCACTACTTGTTATTTTTTTCTGTATCAACTAATTCTGTAGCTAAAATTTCCTCTGTATATACATATTTAAATATCACTTTATGTAAATAACATGTGATATATTTAAATTTTGAAGATATATTAAATTTTGCATGTTTTCATTCTGTCTTTTGGGTATTTTAATTTCAACTGCTCAACACTGCTATCATTGCTTTTATTTATTATAGAATCTACCTAGTAGAATAAGATCATCAGAACTAGGCTACTAAGTTGAAGCAGGAAAGAGTTATGTATTCTGACCCACCAGTGATATTTTAGCTTTCAGGTAATGAATGGTATCTTTCTAACAGGTAGACCTATTGCTCTCAGTTGTACATGGTTCAGAACATGCTATCCCAAACTATGTGACCTAGATATATTGAAAAATGGCATATATAGAGGGGCCTCTGACCTTCTCTCCAGTTTTCTTTTCTGAAGCAAGTCAAAAAATCTAGCAGTGATTTTCTGACCTTTCCCTAAAGCAGTTTCTCATGTCAGAGGTTCCCTCCTAACACCCAGAGGAAAGGGGAACCCTTATCTCCAAAGCGGAAAATCCATAAAGAACCTGGACAAATGGACCTTGTTAAACTTTCCCTAGTTTATTATTACATCTGACCTCTTTTGGCCTATTCTATTTCAATAGAACTGTCCACTCTTCATCAAATCTACTACAAAAATACACAGGGATTTTGAGTTTCCTTTTCTCATCAAGTCTTCTTGTTAAAAAATAAATTGTAGTAGGTAAATGTGTAGGTTTCCTTGTTAAAATGTCTATTGCTACAGTGGCCTCAGCCATCAATCTAGGGTGACTAGAGAACAAACATTTTTCATCTCCTACAGCAGTTAATATTAGCCCTGCGAGGTTTTGAAACACAATTTTAAAATTCAAGTAAATATAATTACATAACATTCATGGTAGATTTGGCAACCTTCAGCACACCCCACATCAAGAAGATAAAAGTACTGCATACTTTTGTGTTTATTAAAAATAAATACAAGGAAATGAAAGCCTCAGAAACAACCCATTCTCTCTCTCTCTCTCTCTCTCTCTCTCTCTCTGTCTTTTTTTAGTCTTTTTTTTTTGAGGGGGGTTGTTTCCAGTACTGGGAATCGAACTCAGGACCTCACGCTTGCCAGGCGGGCATTGTGCTGCTGAGCTAAATTCCTAGCCCCACAACCCATTCTCTTAAAAAAGTACATTAGGAGCAAAACATGTTAGAGAGAAGAAATCACTGTCCTGGAGATTTCTAAGTGCAAGTTCTTCTATCACACACTCTATATCCTGCTCTTCTTAGCTAACTGACTACATCTGTAACAACCGGAGTCCCTAAGGAATCACGGTGTTAAGAAGAAAGAGAGTAGGTATGAAAATTCTCAATGTTAGGGAACTGTTAAATAAATACTAGATCAATTTCATCCAGTGTGCTGGGTGGAAAGAGAAAACTCAAAATTCCCCACTCTTACATAAAAAAAGAGAGAGAATAAGAAAAAAATAAATTAAAAAAGGAACAAAGGAGAGGAGAAGAAGTTTACTTGAAAACTTTGAGGTAGAAAATTATTTCTTTTAGGGAAATTAAAAGAAATCTCATGACAATCCAATGGGGGATTCTTGGACTTCACTTTGTACGTCATTATTTTTAGCTCAGAATCACACTCGCTTTTCTTATCCTATAACTATGATGAAATACTTCTTTTCAATAAAGGATATTAATCTCTATATACACAGAAAAAGTATATTGACTTTGTAGTCTAGAATCTGTATTAGTGATAACACTATAATGTATAATTCACAATACTTTGTGCTTCACAGCTTGGAAAATCCACAAAGAACCTTAACCTTCTGCTTTTGTCTCTTCTTACTGTAAAATAATATTGTGAAAGCTTCTAAAATATTTTTCTAATTATGCATTTAACAGTTATTTATTTTCAATATTAAATTAAAGAATTTGGTTCATAATACTCAAATTTTAACCTAAGGTAGGGAGTTACAGATGGAGATCCCTGAACCAAAGTAGGTTAACTGACTGTTTTGTAAATGTTTGACCAGAATATTTATGTACATGAGTCTGCTGATATTCTATGATTACTTCCATACTACAATAGCAAAGTTGGACAGTTTCATCAGAAAGCAGAAGGCTTAAAATATTTATTATTGAGTTATGTACAGAAAAAGTTTACCAAACCTTGATAGAAAGCAATTGATTATTCCATGAGAAACACTACTGAAAAATCCACTATTGGATTTTGTAGGAGATTGCAAACTCCTACAAGACTATGGTTTGTTTATACCAAAGAGATGGGAAAAGCTGTTAAATGAATGGACCATAATCAGTAATCTTGATGTGTTAAATACAGTTGTGAAGCCTGGGTTCACTGATGATTCGCATTGTCTGAATTCCCAGTGACCAAAGAACCCTAAAGATATTTCTAACACACTCCATCTTTTATTTTTGTATTGTACAAATATTCACAGAGTGCTTACGTCTTCCAAGCACTATGAAAAAAAATGAAGCATAAGAGTAGACAAGACAAAGTTCTCACATCTAAGGGCTTAAGATGTTATATTTTAACCATATATTTTCTGAATCCATAGTCACTGGCTCAGTTTAGATTCTCCCCATCATCTGTATGGATTGTTGCAGTAAACTTCTAACTAGTCCTGTGATTTATACTTGCTACATTCAATCGTCTTTCTACAGTGCAGGCTTAAACATGAATCTGATGTGCCTAACCCTTTTAGGTGGTTTCCTACCGTCCACTTTATAAAGGCTCGGCCGTGTCTCTTACCTTGTCTACTATACTCCTTGGTAGTAGTCAGACTGCTCTACCTCCTACTTCTACTTACACTCCAGCTTTTGATCTCTTCCATTATTTCATTTTTCATTAAAGAAATCAGTCTTTCTTCCAAATAAACAAAATTTAACAATTGAAGCATTTTTTCACTTTTCTTTTACTACCATAATTATCGTTTGTCAATTATTATCTGACTTTCCTTACTAAGTGTGTCCTTTTCACTTTTTACCATTTGTCTCCTCCAACATAAAGTTTATTTTCTCACATTTGAATACTGGCTATAGCTTTATAACTGGTAGTCTATGGTATGTCTTCAAATACAGCATTCTGTCTAAGATACTAGCCTATTTTCCAGCTTTATCTGCCAATTTCTTTCTAGATATATGTCATGCACACTACAAAATGGACTGTTCCTTAATATCTGAGTATCCATAGCTTCACCTTTTCCACCTACACCTGATATGCTTTTCTTTTAGAATTCCACTGACATTATATTTATATTGATATACATTATATTACATTCTTCACAATCCAGCTCAAATCATTTTTCTCCCTGAGACATTTTCTAATGAGGCCAAAGTTGTTGATTTATTCAATGAATAAGCAGTAGTTTTAATTATTGACATTATAAACCATTATATAATTTATTCTATACCATACTATTTTCTTGGCATTTACTTTACTTACTTATTTTTGATGCGGGGCCTTGAACCTCATGCATACTAAGCAAATGCTCTACCACTGAGCTGAATCCTGGGCTTATGCTATTATGTTCCATTTTGAGAGATATATTCCTGTTTTATATCAGTCAACACTGTTCTCTCTAACTAAACCCAGTGATTGGCACGGCTTTTTCTGTAAAGGCCAGAAGTAAATATTTTCACACTAGTAGGCTTCATGCATTTAATAACAATTTATCAACTCTGCTACCTTAGGAAAAATGCAGTCATAAGGCAAGAGGTGAATGAACAGGTGCCTTGTGTTCAAATAAAACTTTATTGACAAAGTAGAGAGAGGCTGAATGTAGGCTGATGGCTACACATTATTACCTGTAGCTATGTGTTAGGCTGCAAAAACTATGACATATATGTACACATTATTTTTTCTTAAAATTTCTATGGGACAGATTATTGTCTTCGTTTTAATGATTTTTTTGACTAATGTCTACTCATAAATATATATGAGTATGTGCTTAAATGGCAGTAACCTAAAAAACTGAAAAGTGAATTAATCTAATGCACATAATGGGGACAAGTGAAAATATGCAGCAATGCACAAATACAATATTTTTACAGAAGAACCAAATGTTAATTGTGCAATCACAGGAGACTGATGTGAACTCTGTGAAGAAAACAGTATCATTAAAGATAATTTCACATTTCATGCAAATGATGTTTAATTACTATCCATTTCTCATCAGCAAAAATTAAGCACCGTTAATCCAAGCAATTATTTTACCCAGTAAATTCAAATAAAATATATGCTACTGTTGATGCAGTATAAAATATATATGATATTTAATTACTCAAAAATTTTATGTTCAAGAAGAATGCCAGGATCCAATTTGTTAAATGAGAGGAATGTTTCTCTCCTTCTAACCCAGTCATTTTTGATAGTAAACAATATTTATCCCATGAATGAACTTAACTGGTACAAAGATAATTACTAATATAATGAAGTGACTTAGTATATTGCTAATTTTCCTTAGAAAAGCATTTCATCGCCTTAAAAGGTTTACAGAAGTACCTAGCCATTAAAACCTAACCTTAATTTCATTTGACAAACATTGTCAAATGACAGTTTCAATATTGATATTGCAGAACTTGAATGAATTCCTGATTTGTTTATTTATTTATCTTTTATCTGGGGGGCAGGATTTTGGCAAGCAAACCAGGAGCCTTACACATGTCAGTTTTGCTCTACCATTGAGCTACATCCCCAGCCAATTTCTTATTTAAAATATATACTTTAGTGTAACATATGCAAAAAAGGATATTCTTATTACTTTAATTTCACCAGATTCCAGCAATGGTATGTACATAGCAGCTATAGTCTTGAATTATGTCATATTTTATGGATTCATTTTATACTGTAGTTTTATGAATTATAAAAATGACTAAAACTTTTACCTGATCATGCACAGATTTCTGTATTATACAGTGATAATATTTAAAGCCAAAATACTATTGCCATTTATTTGCACAAAGTTTTCCGTAAAGGATGAATGTGAATATGTAGTTTGGTATTAAAGGTAAAGTAAATGCCAAAATATCAGTAAACTTTCAGTAATTCTAAAAAGGTGACATGTCTTTTTTTGGTATTTTACTTTGCTTATTATTTATCTCACTTACTATATGCTTTGAAAGCATTCCTGTCAAAGAAGTTTCCAGCACTACAATGTCAGTATATATCAGATTGAATAAATCTCCTAGTGATAGTACATGATTTCATGAAATAGGGGGCCAGGAATATGGTCCACTGGTAAAGCATTTTCTCAGTAAGCACGAGTCACTGAGTTCTACCGCTAGAGTTGGAAAAAGAACAGACAGAACAAAACAAACAGAGAAAGGAAAAGGAAAAGGAATAAAGAACAAGGACAAGAAACAGAAAGAAAAGGAGAAGAAAGGGAAGGAAAGGACAGTGATACATTATTAGTGTGGGAAGAACACTATTTTAGGAGTTAATACTGTATAAGGTTGATCACACATTGTATCTATACATGGTATACATGAGAAAGGAGAAAACAGATAAATGATTGGTATAACAGCTGCTTAAATCTTAAAAGAAACTATAGCAGTGAACAATCTAACTAACCTCCAAAGATTAGATTCCCCTTCACCATACTGCAATATAATTTTGAGAGTATTTCTTAGGAGGGTTTGGAAAAGACTTCTATTAATCATATAAATACTATTATTTATAATTATAATTGAATATGTTTAAATCATTTTATGAAATCATTCATCCTCCAGATTTCACAAGTGATATAGTTTTTACGCTAAGGAGCAATATTAGAAATAATCTTAGAATCTCGATTTTTTTTGCATACCAACAAACTGTTTTCCTATAAATATTGTTAAGAAAACCTTAATTTTTTTAGAGATATTTAGATGCATTTAGAGGCACTTAAATCATTTTAATGAAAAGGCAATATATTAGGAAAGCCTACAATTTAGTTAGCACAGTTTAGTGGGTAAGTAGGTTTATAATATTTATTCTAATTATTGTATAGAGGAGAAATTCCTCACTATCTCCCTATTCTCTTTCATTAATAGATTTTGTTTTGTTTCTCCAAAGAGTATTGTCACATTAATATTATCGAAAAAGTGAGTAGCTGTTGCTTTTAAGATCCAATCAGAAAAAGAGAGTTGAGTAAGTAGATTGTCTTAACAGTAAAATAAATTTTTCCTTGTCAAATAGTACTATTTTTATCAACAATACTTAGGTTCTCTTTCAAATGAATTATTTTCAGATAGAAGTTTCTTCAAGAATTACAAACATCTTATAACTGATGAATGTTTCAAAGAAAGACTTTGAAATATTCTATATTTAATGTGACAGTCACATTCATGAACTATTTCAAAATTCTAATCAGAGCAAATAAAGAAATGGACAAAACAAAACAAAACAAAACAAAACAAAACAAAAACACAGAATAGTGGAGTCCTTCCAGATCCCTGAGAATATTCAGCCCTCTATTTTTTAAATCCCAATGCAAAATGTGATTAAGAAAACACCTTTCGATTGAGTGAATATAGGGAAAGAATGGCAAAATTGCTGAATGAGAGAGTACACATATTTTAAGAAGATAGTTATCCTTCTGCTAAGTTTACATACATCTCTTCACGACCAGGAGGTTTAGTTTTACCTTTGATGCTGTAAGTTATAACAAAATACACAGAAGACTTTGTGAATAATTATCTCTCTATCTATCTCTCTATCTATCTATCTATCTATCTATCTATCTATCTAATCTATCTGTCTGTCTATTGATCTATTTATTTATCTATAATCTATTCTATCATCTATTATTTATTTAACAGCATCCTTAGTATTTGCCAAGTATGCTTTAAGTACTTTAAAGAGACTTTTGCATTTAATTTTTGTACTAATTCCATTTTACAGCAAAAGAAAGGTATTAAATCAAGAAATGACAAAGCTGAAATTTGAAACCAAACAGTGTGTTTTTACTATGTCTCCTAAGTTGATTGCTTGAAGGTTCCATTTTTTAATTTCTTTTGTTATTAACAATATAATTCTAGTTTAATAGATTTATTTTAGTGAAAATATTCTAAATTAATACTTTAATCTAAGGCACATGTAGGATCCCTACATTATATGTAAAAAAGGCACTGAAATTGCTCCCACTAAAATTATTGTTGAACTGTCTCCGGGTAGACAAAGATGACATTTGTGTTTTTATCTCTCGTGCTGGCTCTGCAAGAGTTATTATTGGCCAATGTCGTCTTGAAACTTTACCCTTAGTTTTGGTGATTATGCTGTCTTATGATTCTGTAATCTTTTGGTCCCTTTTCCCACAACATTCTTCTTTGCCCTCCTCTTTGTACTGGTATCTTCCAAGGACCTATCCTTCCCTTTTCCTTGCCTTTTCCTCATTTTCTGACTTACATAGTCGTAAGAGATCTCCTCCACCTTTTCTGTCTTCAATCTACAATGGAATGATTACAAAAACTCCAGGTCCAGTCCACACTCTTTTAACCAGTTTTCAGCAAATTCTGGCCAAAAGGCTAACACTGACCTATGAGTCCTTTCTTAAATGGCTTAAGAAAACTTTCACAAAGAGTAATATTTCATAATGCAAAGAAATTACATGAAGTTCAAACTCCAGCATCCAAATAGTAGGACCTATTTTTATATAGTTACACTTACTCACGTTTCACTTGGCCATGTTTACGTTACTGTAGCTTTCTGAGTAACTGCAAAAGGGATGGCGTGGCCCGCAAAGCCTAAAATACGTGCCTCTGTAGATCCAGTAGCTGAGGACTGTCTTAACCCTTCCCGCATGGTCTCTGTCACACTGCGGCTGAAGCCAATGCCTGAAGCTGGGGGCTCACTGCTTTCCCTCCCCACCCTCCTCAGCCACAACTTGTAGCACTATTTGATTAAGTTAACTTTGCCTCTGTCTGTTCCTCAGCTACACAGTACCGTGCTCTCTGTTGCATCTCCCGGATTTTGCTGCCAGCCGCCCTCTGTGATTTACTGCAGCATTTTTCTGTGATGAAATTTTATGTACCAATTTGTCAGGGCACACAAACACCCAGATGGCTGGTAAAGCATTATTTGGGGGCATGTTTTGGGAGAACATTCGCCTTTGGACTGGGACACTGAGTGAGAAGATCCTGCCTTCACCAGCTCCGGTGGCGTCGCCTAATCTGTTGAGGTAGTGAAATAAAAAGGTGGAGAAAGGGCAATTTTGTTTGCTGTCAGAGTTTGTACGTCGGTCTTTTCCTGCCCTCTATCCCCAATGCTCTTGGTCCTCAGGCCTGATGTAGTATTCTAAAAATGTTTTACATATGAATTTATGTTTAATATCTGTGTATTAAATTGCAAAATAGTTTCTATAGATTTAGGTATATATACTCTTACCTCTAATTAAGCGTTAGTAAAACAGGAACAGAGATTTTTTTAATAATTTGCCAATAACGTTTAATCATAAAGTCTTAGAGTCGTGTTTAAAATAAAACTATGTTACTGATGAAGGGAATGTCAGGTAATTAGTAAGTCACCATTTTGGATTCCAGTTCCTGACATTACGGTTGGATCCCTACTACTGTATTTCTTTTTAATTTACATTTTAAATTCTTCCCATTGCTTATTTGTATTGCAAATGTTTAGGTTTTGACTTATTTTTTCCTAATTTGGTGTAGCAACACCATAAGAACTAAAAGATCTACAATAGATTTTTAAACTATTCTGTTTGTGTCCACTATTGTACTCACTGAATGCTTACTTCTAAGAAAACTAGTATTAAAACTTTTATTAATTTCCTATTTGGATTAGATAGAGTATTTACAGTCTTTATTTCTTCAAAGAGTATTTGCATTCTTTATTCATAATTTGTGAAAGATGTATTTCAATTTCATAGCAGGAGAAGGTATGCATTTTTTAAAATCCCGTATTCCTTTCATGATCCTCACACTATCATTCAGGAGAGGAGACTATTACTTTTCTGTGTTAATGCTGAGCTTGTGTCACCATTTTCATTTTCATTCTATCCTTGCTAATAACAGTGGATATGTTCCCGCATCCTTTTGTCCCCTAGCAGTGGAAGTGTATTTCACTGAAGCAGATAAGTAGGACAGGTAATGATTGTTATATGCTCACTGATCCTTGTAATGGGGAAAAGTAGAATGATCTCTGATCACTCTGAAAATCTGGAGCTTACCCAATTTCATTTAGGAAAGTGCAAATACTCTTTTTAGATGGTAATCTCTAAATGTATGTAAAAAGACTAGACTATCTTCTTTGCATATTGAGAAGTATGTTAAATTAAATCCACGTAGGAAAAGCTGTCTGATTGTTTGCAAATAGAGAAATCTCAGGATCTCCATTTTGAGGTAAATAAAAATATCAAAAACACTTCCTCTCAACCAATTTTATTACTGTTAATATCTCACTTCTTTTCCATCTGTAGAAAAGTACCAAGAAGGCTGGACAGTGTGCTGTTCTTTGTAGTCTATGAATTTCCCAATGGTCCTGTGTGGAAAGGTCAGACAGGAAACTTTGCAGTACATAGGTACGGGCCATTTTCATGGCCTACTTTACTTAAATTGCTCTAAACATAAGCTTAAAATTCTCAAAAAATAATAAACAATCTAGGGGGAAAATATAGCTGTGTAATAAGTATCAAAACCTATCATATCTTATAAGCACTTGTCATGTACAGCGTCTGAGACAGATAATCCTCCACAGTGAAAGAAACTTTTAAAGAAGAGTATCTTTTTGATTACACCAGTAGCATATTACTGGTCAGAATGATAATATCTTGCTTTGCTTATTTAAATTTAGTCTATTTACGGAACACTTATTAAGTGCAAAACTCATTAAGTTATACAATTTCTTTGTACCATCAAGATGTTGGAAAGGATTAAATAATTGCTCCCATAGTCTAGGATTCAGTTACTCTCATGTAGCAAAAGAGGATCAGTCATATAAGAAATGTTAAACTGAGAAATTGAAAACACCTGAGAGAAGGGGCTGGGGATTTAGCTCAGCGGCAGAGCGCCTGCCCTGCAAGAGCAAGCTCGTGAGTTTGATTCCCGGTACCGGAAAAAAAAAAAACACGTGAGAGAATTCAACTAGATGGAAAGAGAGAAGGTGCAGAAGAGTCCATGTGTGCAGAAGGTTGGTAGAAGAAAGGGTACTAAAGGAGAATAAAAGCCAAGTACTAAAGAAAGGCAAAGGTTAGTCATGGGGTAATGTCAACCACAGAGGTGACGGAGTATAGTCCAGTGCAGAAGCTCTAGGGCAATGGTGTGAACCTATAGCACGTGTGCTATAGAGGCCTATTTGTATCACTGAAAGCTCTAAAAGGTTCACCATTGCTGATCTATAACACAAATTTAAAATAAGGCTTGAAGTGTTGATCACAAAAGCGGATATTCCAATGACTTACAAGAACTATGCACTGACAGAAAGGAATGAAGAGGAAATGTATCTTCTGTCATCTGAGAATCACATGTACACAATTTTAAAACAAAGTGAACATAATTTGCATAAGAATGAGATTTCCACAGGTTACGTCACAATTAATGTGGAACGGTGTAAAAGATGCACTGAGGCTACACCAGATGGCCCTGGTTGCCCATAAAATAAAGAAACAAACCAACAACTGAGATGTGGTATAAGGACATTTGCAAGTATTGAGTAAAAATGAAATAGCAAAAACGAAATCACAAACCCATGAGAAATTACCTCTGAGCCAAAACGTGGGATACGCAAGGAGAAGCAGAATAAATCTTCTGTCATCTCACTTCACTTGAAACAGAGGAAATCAAACAAACGGGCACCCATTTCCCATTCCCACCTTCTACCTCCCAGCATGCTCCCCAGAGACTCCACTGGGGGCAGGTAGCACAAATATGTCCTCGGTGTTCTCTTGTAAATTACTGGTCATATATGTGTAACAGAATCTGAACACAAAGACCATGTTCACCTTCCCACAGCGTCTTGTTGGTGCAATTCTATCGGTGAAAAATTGAACTAAGTGTTATAGCCTTCATTTCTCAGATCTGTCTGTGTATTTCCAGGTCATCAAAATTAAAAAGGGAAAGAGAAAAGACTTTCTCTAGTTAAAGGCTGAAACCACTTACATATATAATAAATGGCAGTAATGGTTAAGTTGTGGAAGTTATGTTAAAGTACACACACTACATGACTCACAGGCAAACACTTTTTGATTAGCGGATAATGGACACTTACCCTGTGGTTGGCGACTAGGGTGGTAAATCTGAAGGTCAAATGGCTGCGCGCTGGTTTTCTGGATCACACTGACATTCTGCCCTGTCCACTTGTTGGCCTTCGACAGTGTGTTGGTCCTCCAGTCTGTCCAGTAAACCTCGCTCCCATACAGAGACACAGCAAAGGGGTGGGAAAGGTACTCGTGACCTCGAATGATCTCTATCATGTTTGTTCCATCATAGAGGGCCGAGTAAATAGCATCTGACCTAGAGAAAAGTACATATTAGTTTATAGTATAGTCCAGAGATTATAATCATGCAACTCACATAAATAAGAGAAAATTCTTTGTAAATATTTCATAGGTCAGTGTCTGATTTGCCTAAAGCCAAAACAAAAAAGCTCACCAATATCAATGTGTATATACATTACACCTGTACATTAGGACACTTTCCAAAGCTGTTAATATTATCAGAGGAAAGTATCTGAGGAAATAAAATATAGAAAAGAGATCGTTTTTAAAACCTGGCATCTGTCCAAACTATCCTTTTTTCGAAGTGGTCCACAGTTAGTCCATTCGGCCAAGCCCCGGTTTTCATGTCTTTGTAGATGGTTTTTCTCCCAGCACCACTCATAGAAGCTGATTCTATGCGAGGAAAATTGGCATCCCAGTCTGTCCAGAAAAGAATCCTGAGAAGAAGAAATAATGCCACTAGTCAGTCATTCATGTCAGAAATACTGATTGAATGCTTACTATATGCCAGCTACTCAGGTGAAAAGTTGCAAGAGAAATAGTTGTATTACCTACTTGAGGACCTTAGATTCCAGAGGAGGAAACAGACTGAAATCCATGAATAAATAACGGTAACTTGCAAAATATTTTGAAGAAAACCAGTTGCTATGAGAGTGAATAGCGAATGAGGGGCCTAGTTAAATACAGTGATCGGGGCAGAGAACTTTGAGGAGTTGGTATTTGACTGAAAGGGAAGGATGAGAAAAGCAGCATGAAGAGCAGCATCTGTAGAATGAGCCACGTATACTAAGGCCTGGCGAGGAGAAGAGTGTCGGTGACGCCAGGTGTAGAAGTAAGGCCGCTGTACCAGAGGTGTGCCGGTAACGAGAAGCCGGAAGGACTTGAAACCCAGGAAAGTACTCGTACGGTTTTACGTGGTAAGGAAATTCCTGCCTATTTTAGTGCAAAGTAATAAGAACTACCTGAGCCTTTGAAGGTTTTTAAACAAGGGAAAAATATTTTTATACATTATGTTACATTGTATTACCTTACGTTATGTTACATGACATTATATTAAATTATATTACATTATATATTATACTACCCTATATAGTGATACCTTAGTTATTAAACTCAATTAGTTCCAAATTCGTGTTTGAACACAGAAAAGTTCAGGAATTAAGTGTATTTTTCTTGTAAGAAATAATAGAAACCTAAATAATTGGTTCTGAGGCCCAGAAATTACGCAGTCACTATGTGTTCTCTGGGCGAGAGCCGCACTTATACTGATGCTCCCCACTTTGTGTCCACGGCCAGACGGGACCTGTGACTCACTCATTCAGCCTGTACATGTATTTCAAGTCAGAGTTTCAGTTAGACTACGGAGCAAAGTTATGAACCCTCAGCAGATTTGTGAGTAGTGGATAGTTTGAGCTCGAAGCTATTTGACAACTGAGGTGTCACTCTACTATACTGTGTTATATTCACATTTGTATTTGCACACACATGATTTGGCACATAACATGATTAGCACAGAGCACAGAAAAGATTAGATTTTTTTGAACGTGGACATCCGACCCCTAGAAAATAAATGTCTTTAAACACAAAATTCCAAAGTTTTGCCAAACTGTAGAAGAAACAGAAAAGTGACGGGGAAGGCTGAGAGGATGGAGGCGGGGTAGGGGGACAGAGGACAACACTGTCAGCATGTAAAGTGCTACTGCAAGAGGGATGTGAATGTCGAACAGTCTTTTTAGGAATTAACTATGAACCAAAACCATGAGAACATGCTTCAGAGTGAGAAAGCACAGGACTAGATTCCCCTCACTGAATGTCTGTCAAACGTGGCTTATTGAAAGGACAGTTAATGCTTTATTTATTTATTTATTTAGTTTTGATCAACTTTGCATGCTGATATCTGGTAAACTGAACAACTAATTTGAAGACAGCAATATGCAACATAACGAGCATTGTTGAATTCCTATCATCTTGTTTGGTGAAACTCTGTATCATTCATAATTTTTTTGTTTTTATTTTCTATTCTCTTTAACGGTTTGATTAATCTTGCGTTCTTATATCTGGTAATCTCAGCAACCTCAATGAAGATAAAAATATGTAATATAACAACCACTGTTAATCCTTACCATTTTATTCTGAAACCCTGTACCATTCTTGTTTTTGCTTTGTTTTGTTTTTGTCTATGCTGTTGGCATTTTGCTATTGCTTTTTTTTTCAACTCTCTTTAAAAAAAAAAAAACAATAGGTTTTTAGCAATGATTTTAGTTTCATAAATTGGTTTAGGAGTTTGCAATACCATAGTAATGAGAAAATACCCACAAGCACAATATCTCAATTATTTATTCTTTGGACCCAAAATATCTAAATAATTTAATTGGTTGGGGAAAAATATAATGAGCAATAACATGCCAAAGAATAATGTATTAACAATTTTTGAAGCTCAGTAACATGTGCAAAGGAGTGTATGACAGAGTTCCTTCTAGTTTATGTATGTGAACATTTCTACAATAAAAATTTTAAAATGTGAATACCTCAAAATTAAATAAATGGTTCAAAATGTACCAGAGGAGATTTGTAAAATGCTGTTAGAGGTTTTTTTTGCATGTGAAAAGACTTATTTTTAAAGCTTATTTTGGATAAATTGTTCTAATTTCCTGGGAGCATTACTATGAAATAATTTACATACAAAATTCACCCCAAAATAATACAACACACTGCCATTTCCATAGAAAATGAAAAAAGTTTAATGAGTATTAGGCTAATAGGTTCTTCAATTGAATAGTTAAATGTCTTTCTTGGAAACGATGAATATGAAATGGACCACATTTCACTTTAAATAAAATTTTGAATGCACAAATCTCTCATGAATTCAGGTTTGTTATTTGTCAGATTTTCTTTAAAGTGGCACTAAAGCATATGTTAGAAAATATCATCCTAGCATCAATAAAAGTTATGGTGACCTCTTGTTAAACAATGTTATGTAGAAAGAAAGCAAGTTTAAAAAAGAAAAGGCAAAGCAATCCTTGAATGTAAATTTCATGAATTTTGGATTCATAGGCAGTTCTGAGTATTTGTGGAAATGTCACTATCAGGTTAGACAAGGTCTACTTCACACTGAGGGCTGATGCTCATTGCTGAAGCGCTCTCTTCTGCTTCTATGACAAGTGGGGACTTGCTCTGTCCCCTTTTCTACCCAGTTACACCTTACGTAGTGCAGCAAGTATAATACATGCATTGGTAGTTACGCACTTTTGCATTTTCTACATTAGGTTTATCAGAAATAGGCACCTGTATTTTGCTTGGGTGGAAAACATGGCTTGGCATCATTTACAGCATTCTAATTTAAGTGGTCCCTTTATATATTCACACTTCCTCCATGAATATTTCTTCCATAGCGCTCACTGTAATACTAATCACTCACCAATTTTGTTGAGAAATTTCTATCACTTTTTATAAAGTAATAAGTGATAGAATTAGTTCTTGTGAAAATGTTCTTAACCCCGCCATGAAACAGTTCACACAACCAATCTTAAGAGTTGATTAAAAAATAAGTTGATTTCAAGGATCATTGTTTCATGAAATTGTAGCCAATTCTTGTAGCCTTTGCAATGTCATATTTTAACAAAATCATCTTCCCCTGGTTCTTTATATATATTTAAAAAGGATTAGCATTTCAATGATAACATCATTTCCCCAAGTGTACAAAGACAGAATATCTCTTTGTACAGGACATATGGAATGTTCAGCAACAACTGCTTTTAAAAAGAAACTATAGTCTATGATTCTGAAATTTCTGCAGTGGTAGGTTGGTTTGTATCTGGATTAAACTGAGTCAACAGACCAAGAACAAGTGCTATCATTATAGGCATGAAAGGCCCATTATCATCTATCACATCAAGCTGCAAAAAATATAAAAGAATAATCCTCAAAAAATGTGGGTTTTATTGATCTATAATGTTCAGGTTTTCAAAAAATGGCAATGAGTTAGTTTCATTTAGTGTATTCCCTGATAAAATTAAAGCTTTATTTGAATGTGTCACTAATTGTCCCAATTTTTTTCACCAAAGCAATTCTTATAGTACAGAGCAGTTATTATGACAACACAACAAATGAAAACTAAACCCTAGCAGTGCAGCAGGGAGACGCCAGGCAGTACCACAGAATAAAGGTGTTAGAGATCCAGGAGCTGACATGAGTGTACTGTACAAAGGATTGACTTAAACTTTCAGGTCACCTTAGTAATAAGGGCATTGCCTTAAAATGGAAAGAAAGAAAAATGGCTCCTCTCTAAGCATCCCAATTTACCATCTTGGAAGAACTTGTCACTTGGGAGACTGGGTCAAAACACGGAGGCTAAAAACATGTGGCATGATGGCAAATATGTCTCCTAATATAGAGTGAAAGCCACTGCATTTGGTGCTGTGAAAGCATAGTCAATCGAAAACACTTTGTCTTCGGTATTTTTAAAACATGTCAGAGAGACCTTGGCTGCTATAAGAACCCAACATGAAGTAAACACATTTTATTGGGATAATATTATGGACTGTTTGTTTCTCCACCATACTGAGGGAGCGAAGTAGCTCACTTCACTCTTTTCATTTATTACATAAAAAGGTTTATACTAGTCTCCATTGACTGTCTTTGACAATGTACTTAAAATGCATACTTGGGTACCTGCACCCTGCATGTAAATGAACTTTTATGTATGCATTCATTTATTTAACAAGCATTTATTTAGCACTGCTGTATATTCCAAGAGCTGTGACAGACTTCACAGACTTGGGAGCAATTCCTTTTGTTATGAAAAATCTACTGTTTTGTAGAGAATGTTGATAACATTTACACAAATCATACCTCTAAAAACTACCCAGTGGATTTCTTCGAAAATAAAAAACTTGCATTATAAGTTTTAAAAGCTTTCAAACTAACATCAGTGCTGATCCACAGTTTCCTCATATATTTCATCAATAATTTAACAAATAAAGGAAAATAAGACCTTTCTTCATACATAGCTCTGAGACAATAGGATAAAGTTTAAACATAATTACTTTTCATTGTTTCTTTATCTGTGCTTAGGTTGGCTTTGCTTTTCTCTCTCTGTGTGTGTGCACACGTGTGTGCACGCACACACACGCACATGTGTATGTGTGTTTAGTTTTCCTATGTGAAAGTTTCCTTTTGAGAGTCCCAATGTTTACAATAATCTTAGAACTTTTTAGAAAATATCCAATAGGCATGAAACTTATATTTGTACTCTTTTTATATTTCATTGCTACAATTATTGCTTAAGATGTTTAAATAAACCTCATATCTTAATCATATCAACATTCCATAAAAATTTGAATAGTAAAATCCTATCAAATCATGACAGCCAAACCAGTCAACCTTTCAATTAACCCTGAGACTAGAATAAATTAGCACTGCCATCTGAACTTTGGTCATTTATGCCAGCAACAATTTTACAAGTGTTATTTTTTTCTGCCATTCTTAAATACTTATTACCACTCTAATTATATTAATTAATTTCAAATTTCATAGTAGCAATTAGAGATGGAAGGCATCCTCTCCCCCAAGAGCATCATCAAGTTTTCCCTACACAAGCTAGTTTCTGGACTAAGATTAGATATGAGAAGGTATTTTACTTCTGGAGATTCTTTCATATCACTTGGTGTTTGGTGTTTTCACTTACATAGCAAGCTGTGTGCCCTTTCGTTTCTGTTTTGTTTTTTTCTCCTCTCTTCTCAGGTTGGATATATTCCAAATAAACTGAGATAAATGAAAATATCATAACTATTGTCAATTTAATGTGGTAGAAAGTGGAGCATCTCCCAAATCTGCTTGTTTGTTCACACCAGCTTCAAAACTTCCACACATCCGCTTGTTGTCTCTGTCGGTGTCATTTGTTATTTGGGAAGCATTCACATTTTCCTTCTCATGTTAGTATGCATGCTGGCACTGCACCTTTCACTGTTCCACAGAAAGTTTTTCATGCAGATAAAATGCTAGTACAACTTGCATGGGTCTGATAAGTGAAATCATCACATCTGTAGTGGTTACACTGGAAATGAAACCCCTGCTGAGAATGTGCTGGCACCTTTGTGAGCGGTACTGGGTCGGGATCAGAAATCTATTTGTACCTTGGGAATATAGCGCTGAAAAATAAGGGTTTTTCTCATTAAGCCGACCGGGTTGTTTCCAGGTGAACTGTTATTACAGAAAGTGGCTAGTGAATTGCATAAAGTATAGACTGTAAATTAGAGAATATTCCTCTAGGCTAAGAAAATATCTACGTCTCAGCTCATTATTGACAGATTTCCCTAGTTTCAAAAGGAGTGAAAACTCCAAACTTCAGGTTAAAATCTCTCAATATTTTAAATTTTGACAATTGACTCAAATATATTTCAAACACTGTTGCAGTTAAAGCAAACACCACAGTGAAGGTTGCTGATTTGGGATCCCTGCTTCCGCCAGGCTGCTTTGCCCCTTTCATTCCAGTATCTAAATTAAAGAAAAGGAAAACAAACTTCACTGTGTATTTTTTGTCTGAGTCTTGGGCATAGACCAGAGCAAAATCCAGAGTGTGTGGCCAGGGGGTAATTTAAACACAGGGAAGTTTTTCCTGTCTTCTGTATTTCATTAAATTCCCTCTTGTTTTACTCTTTTCCCCTGAGAGACGATCCCAAAGTTCTCCTAGAAATATTATCCAATATTCTTGATTTGACAGTAGATTTGGATTTGTAGACCGATTACTAAGAAAATAAATAGAATTATACACATTCTTGAACATCAGCTCATCTTAGTCCATATACATATATATATATATTCCTTAGTCCATATATATATATATATATATTCCTATTCTCCAAAAGTTGTCTGGTATGCTGCACGCTTGTAATTGTAGCACTTTGGAGAACATTAAGCATTCAAGCTCAACCTGTACAATTTAGTAATCTAGCAAGTCCCTGGTGAAAGAGAGAGAGGGAGAGAGAGAAGGGAAGGGAGCTACAGAGAGAGAGAGAAGGAGGGAGAGAGAGGAAGAAAAGAAAAAAGGAAAGAAAGAAAAGAAAGAAAGAAAGAAAGAAAGAAAGAAAGAAAGAAAGAAAGAAAGAAAGAAAAAGAAAAGAAGGAAAGAAAGAGAAGCAGAAAAGGAAGAAGAGGAGAAGGTTGAGAAGGGAACAAATAAAGAGGAAATTATTTTAGTCTTGTTTACAGAGTGAAAACTGACAACTAAAGGAAAATAATACACTCGATTCCCGATCGAGAATGAATGAGTAGGACTGGAACTCATATCTACTGATCTTAATCCAGTGTGTTGTTTTCTACTCCTACAAAACAAAAGCCTTGAGGAACCACGGGGGAGTAGCCTGAGTCAAGAGTTCACCTTGCTGTCCAGGGTTATGTACTTTGTCTTTCAGGTTTTCCAATAGTCAGCATATCACAGCTGGGATCTTTCAAGATTGTCTTAATTTTCTTTTAAACTGACTTCGACAGCATACAAAATAAATAAAGAGTGAAGTGGTTAACATCTGTGACCATCGAGAACAAAGTCCCACCCTGCGGTTTCTAGCTGTTACAAACAATTACAGTATTTCTTTGGCAGGGCTAAGAGAAATTCATTAAATTACTGCTTTGAGAAAGAGTTGCAATAACTTCCAGTAGGGCTGAATACCCATATTTAGAAAAATACTTTGAGACTCTAAAAGTACCCATGTTATAATCCTGTGACCAAACTCGTGGAAATAAACTTATTGTTGTCCTGTATACACAACTAAACACACACAAGTATGCACACATATGCATATATATGCTCAAAACAAGCAATTTGGTGCAAAATTTATGGCTGACAGTCAATATTAAACTGAGAGATTATTTTCAGAACAAATGATTGTGTAAATGACAAATTTGTTTACCCAAATCTTGGGTCCAGTGCAATGGCCCTGGGGTGTTCCATGGCTCCTGCTATCAGCGTAGTTCTTAGGGAACCATCCAGTTTGGCCACTTCGATTTGGTCCAGATTGCTGTCGATCCAGTATATGTTGCCAGCTATCCAGTCAACTGTCAGGCCTTCTGGAGTAGCCAGCCCGTGCTGCACCACAACCTCTATGGCACTGACACCTGTGAAAGAAGGGGAACCGACATGTGCAGCCATTCACGGGATGTGTGAGATACCAAAGAAACGGGCTTACCAGCAGCAGGACAGAGAACGTCAACCTGATTTTAACCAGAAGAGACAGCGTGTGAAAGTGCTACCTGTCCCAGAGGAAACTAAGCATTCCCAAATTTAAAATTTTCACGATTTCATTTCATAAATCTTTTCATTAACAACAGGGTGACACTGTTACACAATTTTGAGGCTGGTACCAGTAAGACACAGCAAAAAAAGACATGTCTTGTTTCCATTACAATTAGTGAAATTTAATTCAAATGTTGACTTTCAAGGGTAGAATAAAATAGTAAAGCTATTGGGAGCAATGTACTTTATGGATAATCAAATAGCCATACTTATTCATTCTTTAGATGCATGAGAGATAACATCACTATTACTGCATTTAACCTTAACAAAATGATCCCTGAATAACACCACCTCCCATGTCTATAAGATGTAGAGCATATAACAAGGATGAATGCAAAAGAAAGAGAGATTAATGTGGACTGAATTAAAAATAAACAATGTAGCAAGGTCCATCAATTTTCTTATTTATGCAATAATTATTTTACAAAATGTTTAAAAATTTCATTCTGAAAAACATGGTTTTTCTCTAATTGGATAGCATCATACTTTATGATACTGTGGGTAGTTTTGGTTAGAAATTTAAAAATTGTTTCCTTTAATAATTAACAATCTAGTCCCATGGATCTAAATCCATCCTTTTAAATTTATATGATACAGAGCCAAAATTTTTCAAAATTGCAGGTGTAATTTAGAGAGTAATTAACAATTTCAGAAATATACCTTGCTCTTGGAGTGCTACAGAAAGGCACCTTTTCCAGTAAAATATTTTATATTGTTACTTAAGAAATATCTAGTTTATACAAACTATGGCAGAATGATTGAGCTAAGGTTAGCAGCCTTTATACAAACTTCATTGTTTCTTTGACTTATGAAGAAAGACAATAACTAAATAAAAAGCAAGCTATTTTAACTTGCAAAAATTTGACTACATATATGTAGAAATCAATCCCCCTCCACAGTAAATACAGTTCTTCCCCATAAGTCTATGGGAAAGTCCACAATTAGACATAGGATGAGCAGAGAAGCCCTTCCCCATGGCACTCCTTCAACATGTCTTCATACATATGTGTGACATGTCTAGCTTTATAAATAGAAAGGTGGGATAGAGAACCATAAATCAAAGAATAATCAAAAATTTTCCTGATATCACCACGCATTTTGGAATTTTCACTTGAAAAGTAGCTTAAAGATGAAGTGAAATGATGATCTATCTACCTCCGCTTTCAGAAAGCTTGCCCCTATATATTCTGTCTTCTACAACGTCTGTCCAATAAAGTAAACTTTGATTGAAGTGAAAATCCAGTGCGATGGTATTTCTCAGTCCAGGAACTAACAGGCTATAGTCTCTTTTATGAAGATCAATCCTTCGGATCTCATGGCGAATAGAAAAGATGATGAATGCTTCAAAAGGATCTGAAATTAGATTTATTTTTAATAGGCTTAAGAAAACATTTATATACTTTGAGTAAATTAAATGAAATGTTGAAGTCAAAATCTATTCATTTGAAAATGTATTGATTATATAAAGAAGAAAAATATGAGAATAGTTTCAATACAAAGGCAAAATGAAAGGTTCAGAACCTTCCCCAGCTCAGAACCACCACCACAGGATTTGTTACCTGTTGACAAAACTAGTTCTGCTACTCAGCCTATTCTATATCAAGGAGAAAGCGTTAATGATCTAACACACGAGATTTTGTGAAGAGATTTATTGGGCTCACTTGGCAGTTACTGAGCAGATCGCTATGCCTGTGCTGCTAATGTTCATATCCTTCTAGCTTCTGTAAGGTTATTTGAACTGTTGAGCACTGCAATATTTAGCCTTGTATTATTCACAAATAAAATCTTTTAATACTTGGTGTGACTGTGAAGCTTGGTTTTGTCAGCTTTCTTGCTCCACTCAGCAGACTGGTGGAGTATAACTCTGGATATGTCCAGAGGACATGACTTTAGGTACTATATGTGGTCTCTGGCCCCTTTTGTCAAGTGCTACTCCGTTTCTGTATTCAATGAATTCAGTAAGCAGCTCGGTTTTCTCATACCCTTCTGCCTTGATGTTTCTACCTTGGGTCCAGCTGGTCATGAACTGAATCCCTTGAGATGTAAGCCAGATTAAAACTCTCCTCCTTTAATTTGTGCATATTGTTTATTATGTCCCAGCAAGAAATCTGACTAAAACAGAAAACTGGTATCTGAGAAGTGGTATCATTGCAGTGACTAGACTTGATCATGTGGTTTAGAATCCTTTGAAATTTGTTTGTGGGAGAAATGGAAAATTTTGGAGATCTGCACTAGAGATCTCTGAGATTGCTGTGAGCAGATTCTGATGAATGATGCTGATCTGAGAACAGAAGATCTTAATAATCTCATGAATGTGGACACTAAATGCCATTCTCAAGAGGTTTCAGTTAGAAATAAGAACTTCAATGACAGTTGTACCACAGGACAAAAAATATTTGTCTTTCAAGACATAGGTTAGCTCAGTGTATTTTTCAGATGCTATTCAGGAAATGTTTTTGACCTCATAGGTGAAACAATGGCTATTATAGAATCAATTAAATATTTTTCACCAAAGACATTAAATATTAAGGAAGAAAAAAGTAAAGGAATAAAATGAAGTAAGGAGAAAGAGAAAATGTTCATGAAATGTCAACCTGAATAAAATTAATAAATAACTAAACAAAGTAGACATTTGGAATAGTGAATGTTCAGAACGTAGAATTAATCAGAAAATACAGTAATGTTAATAGGGCAATGGTCAAGTGAGACTAAAAGATATAAAATGCTAAGAACTATGCAAGGAGATGTACAAACTTGTAAATAATAAGAAAAATATAACATAAAACAGTGATATGTTAATTTACATTACATTTACATTGGAAAGGAAATCTAGAAAGTTGGATGATTTTTTTTTTTGAAAGTTGGATAAGAGAGCTGCCAAAGCTCTTTCCAGCACGATGTGCTAAAGAATCTCTCTTCATTTTTCAGCCCTCCCTCTTCTTCTTTCCCTTCTTCCTCCATATAGAAGGAATCTTGGAAATGTTACTCTTGATAAAAATGTAGAATTTACAACTACTCTGAAGAACAACTAGTTCTATTTAATCATAGTAAGTATAAACACATTCTGCAACTCACTAATACTGACCCCAAGGAAACTGTTATGCAAATATATAAAAAGACAGATATATGTACGTCTATATAAAGGCATAGTTTGAGACAACTTGAATGTGCTCATATGGTAGAGTGGTGAACAGAATATAAGGTATGTACAATGTGGTACAATCTAATGGTTAGAAGTGACAGATAAGTTCACATAGAGCAACTTAAAGTAAACCAATATTGCAGGCACATGATGCTGAATAAATTATAAATAGGGAAAATGTAAGGAATTGATAAAGCATGTTATGGAGATATTTAAGTGACGTCATATTGGTAAAACATTAAAAGGTGTAAAAGTAATATTTATGGAAGAATATTATATTTTAAAAATATTGGGAAGGAACTTATATCACATAGACTCAGTCCAGCAACTCAGTAAATGTCACACTATAAAGAACTTAGGAGGGAGAAAGTGGAAAGAAATAAGAAAACACAAGAGAACTGTAGAAGCAAATTCAAGCGCGAAAAGAATGAGGACTGACGACTTTAACACACTGCATGGAGCATGCGCTTCTTTTCCTTTCAAATATCGCAATAATTGAGCATGAGGACTGCATTCAGCAGAAAGAGTACATTTTAAGAAGATAGAATCAAGTGATAAATGTCAGAAACAAAAAAGAAGAAGGGAATGTTTAGAGTCTAAATGTGTCTTTAAAAGTAATTTTCATTATTAGTACACATTTGTAGTACATAATGTTAAAATTCTCTGTGTGAAGTTGATATTTGTGCATCTTTGTTCTTCATTTTTCACCCCTCCCTCTTCTTCCTTCCCTTCTTCCTCCATTTCTTGATCCCCTTCCCCTCTGAACAAGATCTATCTCCCTACTTCCTACTATCTATCTCTTATTGTGCTGTTTATTTATACTTTGGATTTCTCATAAAAGAGCAACAATGTGATAATTAAACTTATGAGTCTGATTTATTTCACTAACATTTGTGGTCTCTAGGTGCATCAATTTTCCTGTGAATGACTCCAGTTTACCTTTAAAGGTTCATGGCAGAGAAATGCTCTACCATATGTAAATATCACTTTTTCTTTATCCATTCATCTGTTGATGGACATACAGGGTGCTTTGAAGATTTAGCTATTATGACTTATGCTGCCATGAACATGAGTATGCATGGATCACTGTAATATGGTGCTTTTAGCTCTTTTGGAAAGATAATCAGAAGGGGAATGACTAGGTCAAATGCGATTTCTATTTTTAGATTTTTGAGGAGTCTCAGTGACTTTCATAATGGTTTTTTACTAGTTTATGTTCCCACCAGCAATGCAGAAGGATTCCCTTTTCCCTACAACTTTGCCGACATTTGTTATTGTTCTACTTCTTGATGATAGCCATTCTTTTTGCAGTAAGAAGGCATGTTAGTGCTCTCTCAATTTGCATTTCCATAGTAGACAGTGATATTGAATATTTTTTCATGTATTTGTTGGCCATTTTTACTCCTTCTTCTGAGTAGCTTATTTGCACTTCAACTGCCCAATTTTTTTTTTTTTTTTTTTTTTTTTTGGTTTTTCTCCGGTACCGGGAACTGAACTCACGACCTTGCGTTTGCCAGGCAGACGCTTTTTGCCGCTGAGCTAAATCCCCAGCCCCTCAACTGCCCATTTTTGATTGGCTCTTTTATTAGGGAGTGTCTTTTTTTATCCTTCATATACTCTAGATATTAGTCCTCTGTGTGAGGTGTAGCTTGGATAAAATTTTTACCCAATCTGTAGGTTGTCTCTTCACACTTTTGTTTTGCTATACAGAAGCTTTCTGAGTTTAAATAATACTGTTTGATATCATTTCTTGTGCAAGCGGAGGTCTGCTCAGAAAATCTTACCTACATCTAAGTCCTCAAGAGTTTTACCTTTTTTTTATCTTCTAGCAGGGTAAGTGTTTCTTTTTAATATTTAGATCTTTGATACCTTTTGATTTTAGTTTAGGACGTGCTGAGGAGAGTTTGCATCTAAATTCAGTCTTCTGTACATGAGAAACCAATTTCCAGCACCATGTGCTAAAGAATCTCTCTTTCCTCCAGCATAAAGTTTTGGTTCTTTTGTCACAGGTCAGACATCTGAGTCTGCCTGTGCTTATTTCTGAGTCCTCTATTCTCCTTCATTATGCCTGTATCATTTTTAATCACTGAAACTTTGTTATATAACTTGAAATTTGAGATTGTGATGTCTCTTGCCTTGCTATTCTTGCTCATGTTTGATTTTGGTATTCTGGGTCTCTAGTGGTTCCATATGAACATAAGGATTGATTTTGCTAGTCCTGTGAGGAGTGTTGTTGCTATTTTGATTGTAATTGCATTGAGTCTACCTCTCAATTATGGAAGTATGGCAAATTTTACACTATTGTTTCTACCTATCAAGGCACAAGGAACATCTTTCCACTTTCTGATGTACTCTTTGATCTCAGAGTATTTTTATCAGAATACTGTAGTTTTCATTGTAGAAATCTTTTGCTTCCTTAATTAGGTTAATTCCTGGTTTCAAATTTTCTCTTTTTTATTTTAAAAATTAAAAAAAAAAACCCTGACAAAACAACAATGAAGACAAAATCAAAAAAACACAAAAACAACAAAAATGATACATGACCTCAAGACAAAATAATAGAAATTTACAATGGTTGCTATATTACATACCGTTATCTTCACCAAAGTTGCTCAGTCCATTAGACATAAGAATGTAAGACTGATCAAACAAACAAAGACAGTAACAAGCGAAATAAAAATAAAAATAATTAAAAAAAAAAAAACATTGGAAATGATGCAGAGTTTCACCATACAAAATGGTAGTATGTAGTTTATAGGAGCAGTCAATGCTTAAAATTTTCTTTTTTCTTGGCCAATTTTACATGCTTGAATTTGGTAATTAGAATGACTGATCTGAAAACAATATGCAGTATAAGAACCATTGTTGAACTCAAATTTTCTTGATGCTGTTGTGAACCTCATTATTTACTACTCAAATTTCAATACCCGAATAAAACACCTACCAAACTAACTGTGAAATAAAATAATATATTAAAATAATTTGTTTCTAAGTGTTGTATTTATTAAATTCATATTATTTTACCTGAAATGGGCTAAACAATAAGTAAAACACAATGAAAAGACTATAAACTTATTTGACTTTGAAATTCTTATTGTTTCATTGGAAAAATAAACATAGAAAGATAGGAGTAAAAAAAATCATAGATAGGAGTATAAAACCATTATTTAAATTTGTGACCATATATTGTGTGAACGATATATTGTAGGCACTGAAAGGAGAAGTAAGTGAAGAACAAGTCTCATTGGAAGAAGTTGTAGTTAATGAAGAAAAATTTGTGTTAATACATCTCAAAGGACATTCCAAATTTGTGGAGATAAAGATGGGAAAGTATTAACTAAGTAAAAGAAATAAAATGAGTAAAAATTTACAGTGTGTGGGTTCATAGCACTCTAATGAAGCATGTGGACCCCTTCTTATAATTTTTTTTTATTTCTCTATTCATTTGTTTATCTTTTTGAGACAGGATTTCACTATCCAATTCAGGCTGGCCTTGAACTCACTTTGTAGCCCAGGCTGGTCTTGAACTTTCAGCGATCCTGCTACCTCAGCCTCCTGAGTGCTGGGATAACAGCAATGCAGCACTATATCTGGTTCATTAGAAAGTTTTAAAAACTTCAAAAACATTAATAGACTGTTTATTAAAATTATACATAAAGAAGAAAACAAATATATAAGAATGTACCTATAGAAATTTGAAAAGAAATACTTGGACATAGTAATACAATGCTCATTTTCTCATTTTGATGGCATAAAATTCAAACTCTATTTGATAAGACATTTTAGTCTTTATTGTCACCTCATTTTGTGTTGGAAAAAGTTGAAAAGATGATGCCTACCAAGAAAAGTTTATTTATGAAATTGATAACTGTGTGAGACAATTGCCAAATGATTCTCATCACTGAATTAATAGCGATTGTCAAATTCTGAGCGCATGCAATACTTTGTGATATGTGGAAGAATTCTGATTTACATATACCTCACTTTAACACACATATATCTATTATTTTTATTGGAAACAAGTGAATAGTTCTTGCTAATAAGATCTGTGGTCTGTGGCACATATTCATGAGTAGAAGAAATGATGACTTTTAACCAAAAGCTGAAGAAAATAACAGTATAAGAGTGTGCGAAAGTCATGGACCCCAGGAGACTATGACTTCAGATGGGAAGCCATTATTCCCTAAGCATCTAATGGGTGAGAGTACACTAAGTTCCTCCTGATATGCTTGCAGCAGGCTCTATGGAAGTGAGGACATTGTTACTGAGAATGAGAACGCTGAGGCTAAAGAGCTTTTATGTAAGTTGCCAAGGGTCGCATACACAGCCAATGACCACTGCAAGTTCTAAATTCAAGCATCAGATTTTAATGTTTTGTTGCTTTCCCCATTATGAAATATCATGTAGAGAATCAGCAGAATGTCAGGAATGGGCGGTCTGAAGATGAACAGAGAGAGCAAGGCACTGACTTCATGAATGGTAGAAATAATCGGAAATGTGCTCCCGGCAGGCACTCTGGGGATGCTATAAACATTCTCAGAAAAAAAGATGAATGCTTCAGGAAATTCAGCATAAGCTAATAGAGTGTGATAATTCAAGCAGTACTTATAGAAAAAATAACCTAATGGTCATTCAATATTCAATAGTAAGAGTTACTGTAATGCTTTCTCATCACAAGTTTTGGAGTAGGTCTAAAATGATTTACTCGCGTTAAATATTGCATTTAAAAGGAGTTGAGTCCTGTTACTAATTTTCTTGAGTGTTCTGAGAGGAATTTTCCCCCTCAGGATCTATCCTTAAACATGACAACACATGCACAACCCCTGCTTACCAACACTGGTGCAGCTTTCACCGTCCGCCTCCAGCCTCCAGCCTTCATAGCATGAGCACTTGACCATGTGCTTGTGCTGCTCACATGCCTGACTGCACTTCAGATGAGTGCTACAATAATCCACAATTTCACACGTTTTGTTGTCTTGGTTGAGTTGGAGACCTTTAGGGCAGGAACAGACAATTCCTCTTCCAGGAACAACGGAACACTGGTTGCTACAGCCCCCGTTGTTCAGGGAACATTCATCTATAAAAGGAGAGGAACAGATTTTAGATTGTATCCATTGTTTTCCTCAGTTAAACACTAATCATTAACATCGTTCTCTCTCAGCTTGAAATTCATCAGCATGCTATGAATAAAGATAAGAAAGCCCACTCTTATTAGGTGGTTGTGTACAAATAATAAAAGAATAGTAAAAAAAAATCATCCAATGGCAAAACTTAATTGTATATGATAGAATATGGGAAAGGATGATTGTCACTTCTGTAAAACTTTGGAGTATAGTTCTATTTAACCTGTAGATATAAAACAGCACCAGTAGTTCCAGTATAATTGAAAGGAATATGCTGAGCCTTACATAGCTTTGCTAATCAGCTGTACATATCTTCCAAGGAATGCACATTCATTAATGATTTGAACATTCAACTTATGTGTATAAACAAATGTATACACTAATATACATAGATGCATAGGAGGATAGTATCTCTCTATATTTTTTCTATATCTACAGTGATAAGGCAAAAATGATTTATCTATATTTTACTGGCGAAAGATATCTACTTTTAAATTAGGAAAGCGGTACATTGTAAGATAAAAATTAGTTACTTTGATTAATTCAGTGAGGCCATGGTTATAAAATAAATAATATACAAATAGCAAAATTTAAAGCTGTCCTTTTATTTTGGCTGGAATAACGAGCAACTAGTAGTCACTGCATGAATAACATTAGTTTATAAAGAAAGAGACCCCTTTCATCATAACATACACACATAGACACATGTATGTATCTAAATACCTATGTAAATATGTTATATATCAATGTAATTACACTATAAATATATTTACCACCAAACTGTATACTCTAAGAAGGCAAAAAAAATATTTCAGTTAATCACTGTGTAAACAATGGCCAACAGTGCTGAGCATTAAGCATTTAAAAGTATCTGATAGGGGCTGGGGATTTAGCTCAGCGGCAAAAGCGCCTGCCTGGCATGCGCAAGGTCGTGAGTTCGGTTCCTGGTACCGGAGAAAAACAAAAAAACAAAAAAACAAACAAACAAACAAATAAAAGTATCTGATAAGTAAAAGAAAATTTTCTAAAAGTATACAACTACCCCCAAGTTAGGCCAGTATTGTCGACTTGGGAAAATGTCAATGTGACATATTCACGCCTTTGAATAGATTAATAGTAGAGTATTGCTTTTGCAACTGCACTATTACTTAGTACCGTGCACTAGTAGGTAAATAGTAATAATGACAAAAGAAACTGTCTTTCTTTGCTTGAAAAATGTTTTGAATGCTTCTCAGAGGCGGTTTAATAGTATGTGTTTTGAGATGTGCTAAAAATATTGTTATCTAATAAGTGTTAAGGTGCACTAATATTTACTTGTCTGCCTCAAGTATTCTCGGTGTCTATAGAAATGTATTCACATTTAAAATTAGGCTAACAGGTAAGGCTTTTATAAATATTTTTACATTTTTAAAATTCCCATATGGGGCAACTGTTTTTCATATTATTTGGCATCCTCAAAAAAAAAAGTCGCAGTATTAAACAAGGAAAATGTTTGCATTAACGTTTTTCTTTAAGAATGCAATTCAACTTTGGTATTATTATAGAAGGGAAAAATAGATTCATTTTTCGGTTTCTCCCAATATGTTTGCTCGCCAGTAACCATAATCATTTCAAAACTGCAGTCATTTCAAAACATCTGCCCCATTTTAGTTCAATTGACATTCTTTTTCAAGAGAATTACTATAAAGAAATGTCATTGTGCCCAGCAGGTGAAAAAAATTGTTTCAAGGCTTTTAGCATATTTCGAATATCACTGTTCCCTTAGCAGTGAAATATCTCTCTTGGATGCTATCGGAGGGATTAAGTGAAAGGTTTTAGGGAAAATAAAATTGATATTAAAAAATCTAAAACAAACAACGTCAATATTTATATAGCTAATCTCTTGTCAGTTCTACCTTCAACCAAAACCTGTAATTAATGCTACAACTTCTTTTAAACTTTATTTCTTGACAAAGCTGTCAAGAATCAGACTGTGCTTAGGAGCCTTTGAGCAAACTTCTCCACTGGGCTTGAACATTGGCTTAGAAAAACCGCAGACTCTCAGAATCGCAGACTCTCAGAGTCCAGCTGATTTCAGGCACTCCCTCTTCTGCGACCCTGCCCTACACAGTGACAGACTTAAACAAACACCAGAATACACTACTACTTCACACTTCAAATCCCTTGGAGAGCAGTTATTTTGGCAGCCTTGCAATTAAAATCTAGTCTTTGTTCCTTTGAGATGTATATCTTCTGGCAACCACATCTGTCTTCCCAGTGATCAAGGACTTTCTCCTTGAAATGCAAGCATTCCTAGAGCTAATTCCTTCTTTCTGTCCCAGTTCTGTGCTCTGTTGATACATTACACAGCCTCCCATCATAGTTTATTATAAAAGGCAGAGAAGTTTACTTGTGTTCCAGATAAACACCGTAAACTCAAATGGCCTTGCTACAAGGGTAAACCTTCTTTACCACTCCTCACTGCTATTTCCTCACAGCATCCCAGGATTTAAAATTTCTTAACTTTCTTTTTAGTGAAGTTGAGTTCAGTTGCCAAGGGATCTTTTTCTTATCACAATAATTATAAATGAGTAAAATCTATCCTTACTAACCTAGGTATTTTGTACGGAGCGGCATTCCAAGTCTATTTATATATATATTTGTTAATTTATTGAGGAGCCTAAAATATCTAGACTGGGCTCAAACTTGGGATCCTCCAGCCTCAGCCTCCAAAAGTTCTGTGCTTTTAGATGTTCACAACATCTACCTCAAAAAGATTTTCCAGTTTTGAAGAACAAATAGAACTGAATTCAGAGGAATTTCTTCTTTTCTCCTTTACATACCCAATTCTGTGAGTGAAGGATAGGAAATGAAGTGTGCTTTTGTATTATTATCTGTTTCATTTTAATACGTTTAATTTATTTAACGTTTGTCCTTTTTGCTTTTTACTGACTTCCTTTAATTCCAAGAATGGAGAAAAGATGGAAAAACTCTACTTTTCCTCCATACTTGTAGTGCACCCAGCAGTATTGTCATGGTTACCTGATAGATACATGACATTGCTCCCATTATAATTATGAGGAACTAATATTTTGAGACATAAGTAACCAACCTTATTTAAAAAACTGATTATAATTTAGACTGAGGTCCCCAGTCTCTTTGGGGGACTTCCTTGGAACCCATCTGGTGCCATTTCCCTAATTACACACTTTTTCTCTTTTATCAGTCTTGACAGTTTCCTCCTTGTAGAAATGTACTTATGTAACAGGGTCTTAAAATCTGCTTTTGCAAAAAATCACTGACACTTCCTTCACTTGGTCCTACCCATGATGGTGGCTAAAAGCAGGACGAAAGTTTGACACCTCTGCTATCATTTTGTACCATCTCCTTTGCTACCTTAAACTTTGGATCATATTTCTGCTAAAAGCTGCACACAGACATTGAAGGACTATCTGCCTAATAGTGGGTAATGGGGCAGAAGATTAGGTCTGGTGCAAACAACTGGCAGGAATGTGTGAAGGTCCTGGAGACCCGCACATGCGCAAGACAAAGATCCAGGATGGCACTGCAGTTCCTAGGTACTGTACATGGAGCCAAACAAAGAAATGCTCCTTTCACATTTACAGGGTCAGGGATATAGCTCAGCAGTGCAGGTGCCTGGCTGGCAAGTTCAAGGTCCTGAGTTTGATTCCCGGTAACCAAAAAAAAAAAAAAAAAAAAAAATCAATTCTTCATTTACATCTAGTGGGAAGTCAAGTGAGTTTTTTGATAGGGTAGCTTAAGTCTAGCACCCTAACTTAAACCTTTTCTTCCCCCACTGCAGTTCTTGTCCTGTTGAAACCTGAAGCAAATGGCAGTATACCTTAAGAGTAAGCTAATACAGGCTATGGTCTCCCTTGTCTTCCAGGTGTGACTGTACAAATAGTAAATTCCTTTCTCATGCTGGTCATGACAGATCAGGCCTGCAATCTTAGTGCTCTCTGGGAGGTTGAGGTGGGATATCATAAGTTTCAGGCAAGCATTAACTGACCTGAGTAGTTAATAAGACTGCCTCAAAATAAAAATAAAATAAAATTAAAATTTAAAAGGGCTGGTGATATAACTCAATGCAAAGACCCTGAAGTCAATCCCAGTAAGGCCAAAAAAATTATTTCCTTACTTAATGTTACAGTTTGTGTCTGCATGTCCCCCCTAATCCTCATGCAGTCATGAGGCAGGCTTCTAGGATTTGTGATTGATCTATGATCCAATGCTGGGATTATGGGTGTGAGTGCTACACCTGCCCTGGGGCAGACAGTTTGCATACAATGTAAGGGAGGGAGAGGGGCAGCTTGCTGCCACTCCTCGCTTTTGTGCTTATTGCTTTTGTTCTCTTCTGCCACCATAAACGTTTGCCATGTGCCTCTGCCATGTGCCACTCTGTCTTGTAGCCAGCCAAGCATGTACTGAAACCTCCACAAACTGTGAGCTAAATAAACCTTTCCTCCCTTAATTTTGGGAGTCAGATATTTTGTCTCAGCAATGAGACAAAAGTAACTAAGACACTTAATCATTACTTTTGCTCTTCGGTATTCTTTGGAGGCAGGTGGCTATACCTAATCTGCTGAGACCCCAAAGTCAAGTCCCCAGAATAACCCCACACAACATTACGGACTTCATAATGTTACAGAGGACAGACTTGGATGGAAGGTAGTAAATACAGAAAAATAAATCCTGTCAAATTCATGTTGCAAATTTTTGTTTCGTAGTTTTATTTTTAGGCTTTTGTTGTTGTTGTTGTTGCCTAAATCTCTTGTTTTCTTAGTGTCACCAAATGGAGAATATTATATTTACTCTTTCAAGGTTATTTTATAAAATTACGGAAACTTTGAAAGATGCTTATTGCATAAATGTAAAACAGAATAGCAGTCCTTTTTATGTCATTCAATATGCTATTAATGCTCAATTAAGATAAAAATACGATCATGATGGACCTAAATGCAGTTATTTTCTACTTTCAGTCAGGCTCATCCTTCCCTAAAGCCATTCCTTACACCCTCAAGTCATTTTATTGCTTCCTTATCACCCTGCAAACTTCTCTTTATTACTCAGTGGATGCCTCCTTCAGGATGATCTAGAAAACATACCTCTAAAAATCTCCTTGATAAATCTCCACTCTCCTCAAAAAGGAGAAAATATCATTTTCTTTTATATTTGCTGTCTGGAATAAGGGAAATAGCTAGTCATAGTGACCTTATATCTCAACGGAATCATCATTTAACTAGATAAGCACACTAAACAAAGGCATTGCATGAGCACTAAATATTTGGGAGAATATTAGACTAACTGGATAATAGTCAATTTGTCTCATTATGCAGCCTCTCTCTTTTCCTAAAAAAATACGTTTGTATTGCAATGATTATTAAGCACATGAAAACTCATAGAATAGTAGTAAACCCCACCCCACATGTCAATAATAAAAAGTGCACCCTGTTTAGAATGACTCACTGACAACAATAATAGTTTTAATTGTGGACAGCATGAACCATCCAGAGACTTAAATGATGTACATAGCTCTACAATTTTCAAATGAGTTGGATGCAGTTCTGCTCTTTTCTGTTGTCAGAAGTTTCCAATCGTATTTAAAAAGCTGTGTATAGATACATAGTACCTGAAATGTACAAGTAAGATTCAATGCTGAAATTACAACTGAAGGGAATGAATGGAAAGCATTCACGCTCCTATAATAAGCAACACAACTCTTCTAAAAGGTTCTCATTTTCAGAAAGAACCAAAGTAATTAAACATGCAGTACCACAGAGATCGCCTTCATCAGACCCATCGGGACAATCCCGTTTCCCATTGCAGAGTTTCTCTGGCTGCAGGCAGACTGACGTGTCATTAGCACAAGGGTACTTGGGTGGTCCGCACAAGAAACTGTCACAATCTTCTTCATCTGATTGATCTTCACAGTCAATATCCCCATCACATACCCATGCTTTGTTGATGCATCTCCCTTAAGAGAGCAGAGAGCACATGAATTTGCTTTTGTAATTAGGTCACTGTAAGAAAGAGTGGACACTGCAGTCTTTTTTTTGTTTTGTTTTTCTCCGGTACCAGGAACCGAACTCACGACGTTGCGCTTGCCAGGCAGGCGCTTTGCCGCTGAGCTAAATCCCCAGCCCGACACTGCAGTCTTTAGTCACAGGGAGAATTACATGTCATTAGCAAGAAATCTATTTGCTGATACTTTAACAGTTTGTTTTCCTGATACATGTGAGTGCTTCTCACCTCAAACTGCTCTATGAGCTTATTCCTTGAATTTTTATTTAGCTTCAAGCTATTTTCTTGAGTTTTAAAAAAATTCTATGACTATTTGAAAATTTAATTACAACGATTTCAGAAGTAAACTTCAAAAAATGTAAACTTCAAGACACATTTGTATATCAGTGCATTTCAAAGCCCTAAATTTAGTTATAATTTAATTAGTGCTGCCTGAAGTCTAAATTTAGGTAAATATTTCATGTTAGGAGGATAAATTATGCTTCTGTTTGAATGGATGACCTCAGCATTTCAATTCCTCATAAAAGAAATACCTATATATCACTTCATAAAAGACAGTCAATTGTTAATAAAGTAACACATGTAGAAGAAATTATAAAATATGTTTTTTTTAATTGCCTTAAAAGAAAAAGAATAAAATTGTTATTGTGTGACAGCATGTTTCAAAAGTAACAATGTGGAACATATAGAAGACAATATTCTCTGTTGTCTATTTCTTAGTTGTCATTTGTTTGTTCTCGAGGTACCAGGAATTGAACTCAGGACTTGGACTTCCCAGGCAGGCACTTATGCTGCTGAGCTGTATCCCCAGCCCCACTCTATTGTCTAAATTTTGTTCTTTTCTTTTCAAATTATTATCATTTCCCACAATGTTTTCAATTTTTTTTAAAATTTATTACCTTTTCTGCAGTATGCATTATTACAGAGAACTTGTAGAAATACCTAAGATAAATACAGGTTATTTTCTGACTATTCCACTGTCTCTTTAAATAAATATATCAATCAAGAAATATAGTGTAAAATATTACATTATATATTTCTACATAATGTATTCAACTGACTTTAAAATTTAAAGTTTTTTTCTAAGTTTAAAACAATTGAAATATTGGTAGAAAACAATTTATATATAGTATTAGAAATGTATTAGTAGTTATATACACTATTATAATCCAAAAATACACAAGCTTTTCAATAAAATCAAAATGTTTGATGATATTTAATATTAATTATTGATAAGATAGTTAAAAAGAATGACAGATACTTCATGAACAGATTTGAATAGGAGAAATATAAACTCTTAACATAATGAATAAAATGAATATTAACTTATTTGGGAAATAAGATCTAAGGTAACTAGATTATAGAAAGGAATGAGAAAAAAAACAATAAGAAATATTCAGGCAATACAGTATTTATAAAATCTATTAAAACTAAATAAAAGGGCAAGAAATTAATAATTTAAAAATAGAATCTACTTTGAAAAATTGTAAAAATCAATAGCTCTCATATATGCAAAGTGTATGTGGTAGAATGAATATCAATTAAAAGTATATTATACAGTATTTGGTGTTAAACAACACAGATCTGTATACTATTTACATTAAACAAAATTGAAAATTCTAAAAGACACTTAGAAGGCTTTAGTTTTTTTTTTTGTTTTTTTGTTTTTTTGTTTTTTCTCCGGTACCGGGAACCGAACTCACGACCTTGCACTTGCCAGGCAGGTGCTTTTGCCGCTGAGCTAAATCCCCAGCCCCTAGAAGGCTTTAAAAGATGGTTTTTTCTTAGAGAGAATGACTTTTTGCAAAAATATTAATTATTTTTACATTAATGTAAGCCTTCCTAAGTGTGACAATATCATGGCAACTTTACATGCTCACCCTAAATTTATGAAAATGAAATTACAAAACTCATGAAGTATTTTTTTAGCTTGATTTCTTATTTTTTAAATTAAGTATATTGTTACAATTTAGATATACATAATGATCACATGCATTGCAGGGAATTTGCACCTGCACATGATATATCTTGATTCCTCTTTTTTCCCCCATTCCTTCCCCTCCTGTCATCCACTTCCTCTCCTTATTCACAAAGATTTGTTTCTAATATATCCCTCTTTTCTCACTTTTTTCTCTTTTCCCTTTCTTTATCCTTCCCTACTCCCTACTCACTCATAAAGAAGGATAGAGTTGAGACACTTCCAGGTAAATGAATGCACCTTGAGCCCATACTCACACACATATATAAATATCACATTGTCTCCCTGGTGTGAGAAACTAAAAATGTAAATAAGGTCTAATATGTATAGTAAGATTGTGAAATAGAAATTGTCCATTAAGTACATATTTCAAATAGAAGAATGGTCATGAATAAGACGTGTATGTGCCAAATAATTAAAAGCAGTTTAAGCAAACAGTAGTGAAAATGTTTTTATGAAGGAATCTCAATAAACAGATCAATAATGGAATAGCATCAGGGCATCAGAAATAGGCCCATTTATATGAAAGCCTATAATAAACAAAGTAATACTTAGTAGAATCAGTGTCCAACATGTCCAACATCCGAAGCTTCTGGTGTCATGTGAATTCCAGAGAGCCTGGATGGCACTGCCCCTATGGCCTTACTGGTTTAAGCCCACAGTCTGTAACTTTTCTAGACAGACATTCCATAGTCTTGGTGTAACTGACTTTCTAGGGTCTCTATGGTGCCTTTGGCTTTATTTTCACAGCATTACACAATGTCATCTCATGGACTACTTGCCTGGCTTTTTAGGCCTGCCTTTGAGGTTTGGGTGGAACCCTTCCTGATCTCATAACTCTTATATTCTTCATGCTGGAAAACCAGCATCATGATGAAGATGCCAAGATATGTTCTTGGTAAAACAGTTGCTGGGCCACTTTGAACCATGGCTACAGCAACCTCTAAGTGCCTGGATGTCAGAGCACAGTGAAGGGGATCTCAGCAAACCAATATCCTAGGTGGCCCTCTGAAGCAAGTGGCACAAAGATCTCTTCCCAAATAAAAGGCTTACACTTTTGAACCCTTGAGGCTATGATGGGTGGTGTCTTGCTGATTTCTGAGATGCTGTCTAGGCATTTTTCTTCCTACTCCTGTACAAGACATTTAGTTTATTTTTAACAGTGCTTATATCTTCAGCAAGAACAAATCTTTTGGCTCTAATTTTATCTATGGTTCTTTCTTAATTGAAAATTAAGTTTTTCAATTTATGCTTGAGCGGAAAAGCATGAGGGACTGCACACCGAAATGAAAAACAATCTTCAAAATGTATCAATTTATAAAGGTATAGAGCTGAGGATATGTGGGCTTTCTTTTATGTTAAAATGAATTTACTTATCAATTTATATTACTATATGACTATATTTCCATCAATCTATATGACATATCAAAATAAGTATACTTATATCAAAATAAGTATAGTTGTCCCTCAGTATCCACAGGGACTGATTCCAGAAAGCCCTGTAGTTTCCAAAATCTGCAGATGCTTGGGTCCTTTATATTACATGATGTATTATTTGTACTTCACCTGTGCACATCCACCTATGTACTGTGAATGACTTCTAAATTACTTGTAATACCTAATGCAAGGTCTGCATTATTTTAAAAATTGTCATATATAGTGTTTAAGGAATACTGACAACAAAAGCAGTCCATAGGTGTTCAGTAAAGATACGATTTTGTTCACTCAATAGTTGTTTGAATCCATGGATTCCAGATCCCACATATGTAGTCTGAATGAACATTAATAGTCTGTTTGTACATTAAGTCTTTCTGGAAGTGCTACAGTTTATATCTACATGTCCCCCCAAAGCCTCATGTGTTCATAGCTTGGGATTGGGGGAGGTGATTAGATTGTGCAAGTGTGACAACCAGCAGTGAATTAGTTCACTGATGAGTTTATAGATAAATGTGATGCTGGAGGTGAAGCCAGGTGGGAAGAGGTGGGTCTCGGGGGTATGATTTGAAAGGGTACATCTCTTTCCCACCTCTTTGGATCTCTTTCTGCTTTCTACTACCAAGCGATGAGCTGTTTTTTTTGTCTACTATGCCCTTCTGCCATGTTCCTCTGCTTTGGAGACAGCTGACTATGGGCTGAAACCTCTATAATCTGAGATTAACCCTTACACTGTAGGGTCAATTCTCTGATGCTAACTGACCTTGTGGTACAGAAGCCTTTGGAATAGGCTTGTGGGAGGAGTTTTAGAAGATAGAGTGATACTGGCTAGAGACATAACCCTAGAATACTGTAAGATGAGCTTAATGGGAGATTCTGGCCACAGCCAGATCAGAATGCTGATAAGAAGGCAGACGGAAAATACTAGGTTGAGGAGATTTCCGCTGGGAACAAGGATTCCATTGGTACTTGTACTCCCAGTCATGTGTGCTATGCTGTGGTGGAAAGTCTGCAAATGGCTCTTCTCCTGAGACTTTGAGGGACACTGAGATTAAGGGCAAGGGACTAATTAATCTGGTGGAGAAAATTTCTAGGCAGTGAAACCTTCAGGCTGTGGCTTGGGTACTGATGGGGACACTTAGCCAGTTCCACTTTGAGAAGCAAGTTTTAATTTGGCCAAAGAGGAAGTTCTAGTAAAGGTGGTGCCTATAAAGATGGATCAGAAGAGAGATTGGTTGCTGTAAAGATTAACATCAATTTTTGGAACTTTTGGAAAAAGACATTCACAAAAATGGCTTAAGGACATGTGAGGGACCACGGAAGCCCTGCCTTTTGAAGGATACAAATTGCAAACGTAGGAGACTTTGCTTTGAGACAAGAGACCCAGGCGACTGTGTGAGAGAAGATCTTCCCAGAAAAGTGATTGCCTGGAATTCAGTTTACTGAGCTTAGCTGTGTGTGTGGGACACTGAGCTCAGCACCAAGAAAGTAACCGAGACAAGAAAGTTTCACAAGAAATAAATAAATCACTGCCTCTGGAGAGGAAAGACAAAGTGCAAGGAATTAGACCAGCAGGAAAACGAACTTCGCATTGAGTGAATACTTCTGTGCTGCTTTATTTCCCTTCCAACAGGGATCTGTGTAGTTTTCCAAAATATTGTGTCTTATTTTAAAATGATAAGGATGAACTGTGTATGCATATGACACAAAGTCTGAGAGATTGGACATATCTATTATGAAATTTATATTTTGAGTTGAAGTGATTATGGGCCTTAGTTTTTTTTAGGCTTCAGGAAACATATGAAAGCCCTCTCCCTGTCACCAAAAAGTTCATAAACTAGTTAATAAGAAAATATTAGTGCATAACATTTAAATGTAGTCTAAAATACAACATCCTATACTTAAGTATTTGGTGCCAATTACAAATGTAACAGAATAGAGATATAAAATAATATAACCTCCAGTTTTAGTTTGGTCAATAAATGTACAACTTCCTTTTCCCACAGATATCACTAATATATCATCACATTTTTAACTACCGAAACCAGAATGGCTATAGAATTATCTCACTAAATGTACCCACAAAGCATTATTCAGTTTTTAGAGTAAGAATAACAGGAAAAATATTTGCCATTATTGACCTAAATACAACCTGAAAAAGGCAATGAATAGTCACGTTTAGATAACTCTAAACTTCAACACAGATTATTTTACCAGAAATATGAATAAGTAAAAGTATATAGCTTAGATAAAATTTTCAAGTTTATATAGGTCCCTTATCCCATTAATGTTGCAGAAAAGGTGTGAAGCTTAATTGTTTATTCCTTTCATGCTTATTTTTGTTTCAATTTTTACCAAAAGGTAGACAAGTTGGTAACCTTGGTTTCATAAGTTTAATTTCCAACTCATGATCATTAATTAGGTAAAAGGTAATGCTTTCATGAAATAAATTTAAAAATGTTTTCTCTTTCTCCTTATGAAGATAAATCCTTACCTAGACCAGCCATTGAACTTCTTGTAGAACTGAACATTGGTCTCAGTGTCATAGTATTGAGCTCCAGCCCCAGCTCTTTTTGTCTTTTGTTTTGACACAGGATTTTATCAAATTGCCAAAGTTCTGGGACTTGTGATCTATGGCCGCAGCATTTCAAGGTGCCAAGCTTATAGGTATGTGTCATCATGCTTAACTTGGACATGAAGGTCCTAAGCGAACATATTCTATACATTTCCTTATTGCAAATTCTTTTCTTAGATATGACACTGGATAATTATATCAAATTGGCATTTTTTAAACAAACATAAATTAATAATAAATGTGTTATGCAATTTATAAATATCCAATGTTTAAAAAACACAAATTCTCGGGGCTGGGGATTTAGCTCAGCGGCAAAAGCACCTGCCTGGCAAGCGCAAGGTCGTGAGTTCGGTTCCCGGTACCGGAGAAAAAACAAAAAAATAAAAAATAAAAAAATAAAAAACACAAATTCTTAAAATAAACTTTTGAAAATGTACAAGAATGACCAAGTTCAGTAAAATTAAAACTCCCTCTAAAATAACAAAAAGCAGCATTCTAGTGTAATAATTCCTAGTAAAGTCGTACACTCATGCACTGAAGGCATTCTAAGAGCTATTTTGGTTTGTTTGCAAATACACAATTTATGTTGAAACAATGCTGCAAAATCAACGGCTGTAGAAAAAATATTTTTTCTAAATCTCTAGACAACATGCTAGTTTCCTGAAATAAGCTGATATGGTCACTTCCTGAATTTTTCCTTTTCTGTTCAAATGTTCTGACTGTTTAAAAAATATATGCAAGCTGCTTCACTTATCTTAATAAAAGACTTCCCAGGTTATAAGATAGCTTATGTTCTGGGCTTTGACTGGCAGTTAAAATTAAAATATGACCATGAAGAAAAATGAATGTTTGAGAAAATCTAATGGGTTTACTCAAGGAATATATTTACAATGCCTTTTAAAATATAGCCTCTGATCTTTAATCTTTCTTTTAATTTTTACACTACAACCTTTAATACCACATGAATATTTATTTCTCTAATAATGTTCAGTTTCAGTTCAATTTAGCAAATATTTATTGAGTAGTATGTGGAAGATTATCTACTAAATAGTATAAAATGATGGGAAAGACCAATTTTTCATCTTGTGGAAAGTAAGTTGATTAGAGACAAAGTTATAATTTTGAACATAGAAAAAAGAAGGTAAAAACCATATAAGTATCACACAGTGCTGTGGAATTTCAACAACACAGAACACATGTGTGATCTACAGGTACTGAGATATTCTTCTGAAAGGATCTAAGACATAGTAGAGAATCTTACATATGGACACAAGGAAAAAAGAATTTCATGGAAATAACTTTTTCTATAGTTCTGGGCTTTGAACCTGGAACCTTTGCATTGAGATGAATCTCTAGCCCTTCTATTGTTTATACTTTGTTTGGTTTTAAAACAAGGTCTTGTTAAATTCTCCAGTGTGAGCTTTAACTTGGAATATTCCTGTTTTAACTTCCTTTAGTAATGGATTATAGACATGTGTCACCATGCCCAGCTGCACACAATCTAAAGATTAAAACACCTGCAAAACAAGGAATATGTAAAACAGAAAAAATGTGAGAAAAAAATTAATGGCATGGCGATTATTCCTGGTACTAATGAGAGTATGTCTGGACATAGATAGGGGACAACAGTCAATCTTTAATTTGGCCTCTGTACCATGACTGCGAGGATAAATTATAAAATTCTACTTTGTATATCTATTTCTTGTTTTATGCTAAATACTATTATCTTAATAATATAGTTGTAAGAACAAATTATCATCAGAACAATATTTACAGAGCTATGTACCCTGAATTTTGTGGATGACTTTCAGGGCTAATATTAAATAGATGCCGTATTAGCCTTATTTTCTGAGTCTAACCAACATAAAAGATGGAATGCTTATGTAAAGGCACAAAGCAAGGGACGATGCAATTCTGACTTAGTAATTTCTGTTGTTTCTGAGGAACAATGCCAGACATCCACAGTTTAAAGGAGAAGGCATTTATTTTGGCTCACAGCTATAGACCCTGGTCAGGTGGCTCCAAGGCAGACTGGCACGGCCTAGCAGCACAGAGAGAAAAAGCTACGCATGTTGTGGTAGCCAAGAATCCAAGAGTGAAGGGTGGATTGAGGAAGGGAGATAAACCTTTCAGGTCATGTCCCCAGGGACCCCCTGCTTCCCACCAGATTGCACCATTTTATAGTAGGGAACCTGTGGCATCCCATAATCTACTCACCTCCCCCCCCACACGCTACTCTGGAGTCCATTTTAAATCTAAACCATAAGAGATCTGATCAGAAAGAAGTAATGGACCGGCTTGGGGCTGTATTATCTTTTCACCTTTCAGTAGTACAGATTATGTATGCAGCAGCATTCATTGTGTCAAGATAAATTATGTGCTCAGTCTAGAGGCTGACAAGTAAAAGAAAGGTAAAACTATTTGTAGAATGGCTGGAAGTTAATGATTCTGGGAAGAAAACACAGGCCACAAAAAGGTCCAAGCTAGAGGTAATTCAAGGTTAACACAAAGCAATAGTATCTTAGTGGATATAAAATGGTAATAATGGAGACAATCAGCAGGCAGCGTTAGTGGGGTCAGGACTTGGAAAAATAATCACAAATACAGCATCGATCTGCTTTATATCTGTGTGTTTAGGGCACTGAAGATGCCTTTCACAAAACAATATGATGAGGGAGAATTTCTGACTTTCAGTGAGGAAGTGGGATATTCACCAAAGCATTGATCAAAATAGATTTAAAGTATAGAGTACATTTCGGTCATGTAAATTTGTGAGGAATTTACCTGTAGGTGATGGATGAAACTTCGGAGACCTTGCAGAAAAAGGACAGAAATAAACAAATAAATTAAGAGAAAAAAGCCTGTGCAACATTTGACCCCTATAATGTTTTCGAAAATATTTTTAAGTGAAAAAGACAAGTCTAATGCTGGAGGAAAAAGAGGAAAGCTTACTGTGAGATTACATATGCATGGAAGTGTTCAGTGAATGGGTCAGTAGGGTTAAGAATTTCAGTGAAAGAAGAACTACTGTAGATTTAAAAGTCAGAAGTGTCACTGATTATGTTTACCACACTCTAGTCATTCTTTGTACATTTGCTTAGTTGTTATACTTTATCACCTCCATTTTACAGGTTAGAAAACTGAAATAGCAAGTTTTGGTAACTGAACTCATGCAGGTAATAAAAGGCAAAGCAGAATTCATGAGATGGTAGAGTATGAACTGAAAAGTCATTTCTGGCTGCCAGCTACACAGGAACTTTCATCAGTGGTAGAAACTTGCCGCTGGAAAAAAGACATGTGGGTGCATTACACAAAGTGATTAAAGAAAGGGAAAGAGGAGGAGGGTACACAGTTAATAAAATCAAAGTGTTATTTTTCAGGTAAGTGGATGAGATGTATTTATGGAGAATAAGAAGCTTTACTGTGGAGGAAGAAGGCGAAGGCCACAACATAGTAGTGACTGAAGTGTGAAGGCATTAGGCGGTCACTGCATCACTATCTAAACAAGATCTCATGGGCAGAAGGAAGGACAGGATTGATGGGAGAGAAGATTAAGCATACAGCAATGGTACTAAAACAGCTATTGGGAAGAATCAAAATAAACATCCAAGGTTCATAAGAAGAAATATGCAGTGTTTTAATAGCTTTGTGGCATAGAGAGAATAGAAACCTCACAACATTGTGTCAGAAATAATAGAGGTATTCCATAGGTTTGACCACAGAAAAAGGGGAAGGAGGGATGTTGTTACGGTTTTTGTCTAGATGTCCCCCTCAGCCTCATGCAGTCATAGGGCCAGCTTCTAGAATGTATGACTGACTCACGGTCCAATACTGGGATTATGGGTGTGAGTGCTACACAGCCCTAGGGCAGGTAGCCTGCATACAATATAAGGGAGGGAAAGAGGTTTGCTCTCTGTTGCTCCTCCCCTTTTGCTCTTATTGCTTCTGCTGTTTTCCACCTCCAAGAACTGTTTCCCTTGGCCATATGCCACTCGACCTTGGAGCCAGCCGGGTATGGACTGAAATCTCCACAAACTGTGAGCTAAATAAACCTTTCCTTCCTTAATTCTAGGCATTGGTATTTCATCTCAGCAACAAGAGAAATGTAACCAAGACAGATGCTATCATGGTTTGTATCTTGATGTCCCCCCAAGCCTTACAAGTTCATAGGTGGGTTTTTTGGGAGCTGACTATATCTAGGACATGTGATGCTGGGATTAAAGTTGTGTGGCACTAAATTACTCCACCAATTGGAATTGGTATAATTCTGAGTGTGGCAGAGTGGATTTACTGAAGACAGAAGCCCCACCTGGTCACGGGTGGCACCACCTAAAAAACTTGGACCCTGCACAGGATAAAATGAAAGATAGGCTCACTGCTTGCTGCTTCCTGCCTGCTAGGCAGGGGAGAGGGTTTCTCCTCTCTGATGGCCCTCCATTATGGCACCCTGCCATAAGCCAGCCAACCATGGACTGAGACTGTAGTTTGTAGAAAACTTTAAGTGGAAATAAACCTTTCTTCTTCTAACTAGTGGGTGTCAGGCATTTTGTCCCAGTAATGAGAAGAATAACTGAGACAGATACTGTTCTTAAAAATCCTTCATATATAACCCAAGCTTTAATTCTAAAGTAAAGCTCTCCTCCTGATATATGATATATTTGGTTCAAATTATATATATATATATATATATTTCAACAAGATTGAATTAACCATTTCACTTTGTGTTTACTGATACAACAGTGGGGATGGAAAACAAAATAATCTCAGTCAGACATTGCCATTCATAGAGACCTACATGGATTTCCATCACACAGCAGGTCAGAACACAGCATGATGCCACTCGCAATGTTAAATCCCCATGTGTACCACTTCAGGCTGGTCTTGAACTCACTAAGTAGCCCAGGCTGACCTCAAACCCCCAGTGAACCTCCTGCCTCAGTCTCCCAAGGTCTGGGATTATAGGCCTGCACCACTACACCTAGAACTTTATCCTTAACTCTTATCTCTACATTAGGCACAAGCTTAAAAAAAAAATATGTGTTGCTTATTTCAGTGGAATCTAGAGTGAAAATTATGTGTGTTAGCACCAACCTATCACAACTCTTGGAAAGGCAGTAAATCTCATGAACGTACTGTAAAACTTTAATGCCTCCTCATGCTTCTTTACCTCTAGTTACTGTTCTCCCCTAAACAAAGATAAAAATTCACATTCGTTTTTCTATTCCTTCCAGAAATACAATTTTATTGCAGACATAAATTCTTTTCATTTACATAAATATTACACCCTATGCCTGTTATGATTGTTACTTGACACTCAACAATTAATCAGAGGAGAATATCCACTTCAGTATATTATGATTTCTAGCCTTTGTAATTGGTGCAAGGTAGTCTACATTAATAATATCCTACAATGTTTGTTTTTTCTCATTTACTTTATTTGTGGCAACAAACCATTAACAATAATTTAATAAAACAAATAAATATATGAAAAGATCCTCAGTATCATGTGTTAGTGGGAAGATGATGGAAGAAATCTAAAATAATGACAATGTCAGAGGCTAAGAAGGATGCAGAGTCATGAGCTTTCACTCATACCACGTGGAATGCAAAATGATAAAGTTACTTTGGTGTCAGTTTGGCAAGACTTTACAAACAAAATATACTTTTCATGTTCCTTGATATTTGTCCAAATGACTTGAAAACATTTGTCCATGCAAAAGCCTGTAAATGGATATTTATAATAGTTAAATTCACAATGGCTAGAACTTGGAAAAGAGCAAGATATCTGCCAATGGGCGGATGTATAAAAAATTGTGGTACATCTAGACTCTTATTCAAAACTAAATGAAAGGACTTATCAAGCCATAAATCATATGGGAAACTTAAGTGCATATTACTAAATGAAGGAAGCCAATACAAAAAGCTTATAAAATGTATAATTTCAACACCATAATTGCCTAAAAAAGCAAAACTCTTGAAATGGCAAAAAATATAAGTAATTGCCTGAGATTTAGGGCCAGGTAAGGATGAACAAGCAGAGAACAGAGAAATTTTAGGGCAATAAAACTATTCTTTATGATGCTATGGTAGTGGATACTCATCCTTATATATTTGTCAACATCTAGAAAGTGCATAACAGCAGAGTAAACCATAAAATAAATCAGAAATTTTTGGTAATACGAAGTGTTAGTGAAGGTTCACTGATTGTAACAAATGAACTCTTCTGGTACAGGATTTGCTAGTGAGGACACCTGAGAGTGGGCATGTGAAACAAACCTTAAGGAATCTCTCTGTAGTTTCTGCTTAATTTTTCTGTGATCTTAAATGGTTCTTAAACCAACACAGAAATTTTACTCAATTCTAAATAGTTAAATGTATGCATTATGGTTTCTTCCTTAACACAATGTTTAATTTGAAGGGTGATTTTAGTTTCCAAATGCATTTTTTCAAATTTGTTTGATGCTAATTATTAATGGTAATGTGTGTGCAGATTGCTTTCTAGACATTTCTCAGCAATTAAAAAAATATTTTCGGGGCTGGGGATTTAGCTCAGTTGCACAGTGCCTGCCTGGCAAGCACAAGGTCATGAGTTTGATTTCCGGTACCAGAAAAAAAATAAAAATTCAAAAAACGTTTTCTTTGAAATATGTAGTCACATTAAAAAGACACATCAATTAGTTACACATGTAGGCATCTTTGTATATAATGAGTTAGGTTTATTAAACCCATTATTCAAACATTTTGTAAAATTTAAACAAATATCTTTATACATCTCATTCCTCAAATGACTATTTGATAAATACAGACAGGTGGAATTTGGGTGAAATAGTAAGCACATTTTCAACATTGGTATCTGTTGCCAAATCCACTAACTCAAAATGTATGCGTGATCTACTTTCCTCAACGCAGATATTACTGGACCTGTTAACTGTTACCCATCTGATATTGAGTAAAATGTGATGCCTCTATCATTTTGGACGCTGTGGACTGAGTGCGTGAGTCCGCCCCAAATTTACACTGAAATATGGATCCGCAGCATGATGGCGCTGGGAGAGAGGGTTTGAGAAGGAGTTAGGTCAGAAGGTTGAGCTCTCCTACAGTGAAGTGAGCAGCCTCTGTCCACCAGAGTCCTAACCAGACAGCTAATCTGCGGGCAACTTGACCTTGAACTTTTGACCTCGAACTTTTGACCTCTACAACTGTGAAAAATAGTTTTTATTTTTGGTTTACGCCACCCAGTTTATTGTAATTTGTTACTGTATGCTCAACTAACACAGTGTCTTTTCTCACTTCTTAATACTTCAACTTTTTTCTTGTCATGTATAAACACATATAAACATATATGTGTATACGTATACATGAATGTATGCCATAGGTGTGCATATTTTCTCATTTATTTTAGTAATATTTTGGTATTTTTCTTACTGAGAATCCCGACATTCTTATTTTAAACTTTTTTGGGATTCGTATGTTATTTTTATTTAATCATGAATGGTTCATTTTATAGCGATTGATTTTTAGGTCTGATTTCTTAGAGAGTTTGAGCACGCGTTTTAGAATTCCAGTTTGCGTGCTCATCTTGGAGGACAGCTTTCGTTTTTCTGCTTATTCACCCCTCTCTGTAAGAGTCACTGCTTCCACTTTAGCCCATCCCATCAGCTCCAACACTCTTCCTTTAGAAATACATTTTATGTGTGCTTTCTTTGAAGGATTTTATTCCAAGACAATACTGATTTTTTTAAAAAACCATATTGAGTCTCTAAGCCAGAGACTTGCTTGGCTGAATGGTTGAAACCCATGTCCTTCTTTCTTTTTATTTATTTTTTGACATTTCTTTTTGTGGTTGTTAATTACTTTGGTACAGTTTAGATACACACAACGATCACATTCATCACAGGAAATTTGTAGCTGTACATGATATACCTTGATGTCCTGCTGAGTGTCCTTCTCTCCCTTCAACTCCTCTTACCCTCCTTATTTACAAAAGCTTTGATTCCATTTTTTTCTTCTATTCTCTTTTCTTTTACCTTCTTTGTTTTCCATCTCCCCCTCCCTTGATATTCTTCCCACTTGAGCATTTTCTTCCCATTTCCCAATCTCTAGTATACATTTTATTCCTTATTTACACTTTTGGTTTCTTATAGCAGAAAAACATTGTGATATTTAAACGCTGTGTTTCTGATTTATTTCACTTACTAGTCTAGCCTCAAGGTGCATCCATTTACCTATAGATGCCTCAAGCTTATCCTTCTTTATGGCAGAGTAGTACTCTGTTGTATAAAAATACCAAATCTTCTTTATCCATTCATCCATTTATGGGCATTTGGGGTGTTTCCAAGATTTAGCTACCATAAATTCTGTTGCTATGAATATGGGTGTGTGTATATTGCTGCAGTATGATGCATTTAATACTTTAGGGAAGACAGCTAAAATGGGAATAGCAGAGTCAAATGGAATGTTTTCATTTATTTGTTTACTAATTATTTATTTGTTTTTTATTTATTTACTTGTTATTTATTTGTTTTTATTTACTTGTTTTATTTATTTGTTTACTTACTTATTTAACTTCAGGAAGCTCCACACTAATTTCTACAGTGGTAATACCAGGCTACACTCCCACCAGCAGTGCAGAAGAGTTAATTTTTCCCCACAGCCTCTCCACCATTTGTTATTGATTGATTTCTTGGTAATAGCCATTCTTTTTGGAGTAAGATGGAATCTCAGTATTGTTTTAATTTTCATCTCTCACTTGGCCAGTAACGTTGAACATTTTTTCATATATTTATTTGCTGTTTGTACTTCTCAGAACTTTATATTCATTTTATATGCCCTTTTTTGGATTGAGTCTTTAAATTTGGAGTGTCTGATTCTTTGGAATTCTTTATGTATTCTAGATGCAGAATGCCCCAAAAACTCCATTAAAAAAATTATTAGGTTTAATAACCAAGTTCAGCACTATAGCTGGATACAAAGCCAACAATCAAACATCAATAGCATTCTTGCACATAAATAACAAACTCACTGAGATAGGAATTAAGGAAACCACACCTTTCACAATAGCATTGAAAATAATAAAATAATTTGGAATCAATCTAACAAGGAAGTAAAAGACCTTTACATTAAAACCACAGTACTCTGAGAAAAGATCAGAGAGGACATCAGAAAATGGAAAGTATCCCTTATTCTTGATTAGGAATAAGCCGTATATAAAAATGATCATGCTTCCAAAATTGCTCTACACATTTAATGCAATCCCAGGCAATATAACAAAGCATACTTTACATAATTAGAGCAAACAATACTAAAATTCTTTGGCAAAAGCAATTCTAGGCAACAAAGGCAAGGCAGGGGGCATCGCAGTCCCTGATTTGAAAGTATACTGCAAAGCTACTGTTATAAAATCAGCATGGAACTGGTAAAACTACAGACCTGAGGCTCAGTGGAACAGATTAGAACATACAGAAACAACCCCAAACACACTCAGCCACCTTATCTCTTTGACAAAGGGGCCAAACACCTTCACTGGAAGAAAGATAGCCGCTTTAATAAATGGTGCTGGAAAAACTCTTTCCACATTCCAAAGATTAAAATGAGACCTGTTTCTCTCACCATGAATGAAACTAAAACTGAAACAGATCAAAGACCTAAATATTAAAACAGAAACCCTAAATTTATTGGAAGACAGAATAGGCACAATTCTTAAAGATATAGAAGTAGCCAAAGACTTTATGCACAAAATCCCAGTCAAACAAGAATTAATACAAAAAAAAAACAAAAAACAGGATCTCACTGAGGAGCTTTTGCACAGCAAAAGAAACCTCCCTTCTCTTTAGGTACTCAACTCCGTTGGGTAATTTCCCTATGTCCCTAAACATGGCAATTCAGTGCACGGCAATTCAGTCAAGGAAGCTTCTATGTGGTTTAGAGACTGATAAAAAAAATCCGATATAAAAGATTCATAATTATTCATTCCTTTCTCAACAGTAAGTTGATTCTAGTTTTTGGTGTCTAGTGATGAGCCTGGCTCTACTCTCCAGATTCATGTGGGACAGCTTAATTGCCCATTAACTCTAAAGTACCTGTTCATTTTTCGTTTTCATCTCTAACCCAGTCAGGCAACCAACTTCAGCACCAGCTCAGCATTTGATACGTGGTTTAGTTCTTTTCCTCAGAAAAATGTTTTATTTCTTAATAAGTCAGTATGTCCTTGATTTTCTCTTCTAGTAACTCAGATGTGATCATCATTTCTATGTAAGAGGTGAGGATTCAAAATGTGAACTTAAAATCTCAATTTCATATAAATATCCCTCCTGTCTCTTCTGAATGCCATTAGAATAGCTCACTTTGTGACTGCGTTACAATTATTGAATTATTTCACTACCCATAGGTGATGTAGTTTTTCTGGTTTTTGCTGTAAAAATTTTAAAAAATACGGAATATTTTGAGCACACAGAATTTGACATATGCTTGTTCTTTACATGAGTTTCTGGAATGGTCAAACATAGATTCCTTCAATGCCTGAGGAGCTATCCTCCCCATAATCCTGGCGTCACTTATTATTATTTTCTTTTGGTTTGCAATCTGAAAATGAAATTTCTGAGCTTCTTTTCCATGAGTGGTGAACTTTAAACTATCCTCCTTCGGTCGAAGGTAAGTACTTTAGGGTTAGAAGAGCTTGTGTGTTAATTGTTTCACTGTATTTTAATTTAATTTGGCTCTCATTTTCCTTTATAGGAATTATATATTAATGTGCCTATGTGTGAACACTAATAGATGGCAATTTATGTGTAAAAGAAAAGCTATTTTAAGCATGGAATGTACGTTTATTACTTTGCAAACTATTAAGAGTTCAAAGTGGCAATTAAGACATCTTTGAAAATAAGAATGAACTCTGGATTGAACATTTTGAGTAGCATGAAGCTCTTCTAGCTTGTAAAACAGAACTTAATTATAGTAAATGAAAGAGGTATCAAAGGATTAAAGATGTACACATATGTCAAACCACATATTTGTGGTTTATTTTAATGGCTCCAATTTTCAAAAGTCCGTCACAAATATGAATATATAATTATGCAGTATGACTCACCCACAATTTCATGCATTCTGGTTGGATGCAATGTACAAACCGATTAAATTACAAGCAGTTGCATGGTTAAATTATTACCTTTTACTTTCCTCTTTTTAATGAAGCATCAATTTTATCAAATTCTGTTCTTTTATTTTAAGTTTAGTTACTTGGAAACATTCTTTCTCATAGTACTCAGATTTAAACCCAGGGCTCCCCAAACATTACCCGAATACTCTACCTGTGAGCTAATTCCTCAGCCTGTTTTTAAATTTTATTTCAAACAGACTCTCGGTAAGTTGCTCAGACTGAACTGGAACTTGTACTTTTCCTGCCTCAGCTAGGAGTACATAGGATTACATGCATACGTAACTACAGCTGGCAGTATGAAAATAATTCGATATAAATACCTGATAATATATTAATGACATTGTTACATATATAATCCAAATCCCAAATAAATGCAAATCAAAGTGTTTCTACTAATCTACTTATTCAAAGATAGCCAGATACATTCATCATACTTCGAATTCATCTTTAAATGGAGTCATATTCTAAGAAAGCAATTACATAAGAATTCCTTGTGAAACATTAAAGCATGGTACACTGTAAAACACTGCACTGAGAAAGCACTTAAAGCTTTGTATAAAATATTCTTCGTACTGTTGTTTAGGATTTATGTTTTTTTCTGCATATTTGGTATGTATAGAAAGTTCAAACCAGTTTTTACTGACACTGTAGCTCTTAGAAATTACATTGCCAAGGTCGGGGATATAGCTCAGCACCACAGTGCCTTGCCTGGCAAGCAGAAGGTCCTGAGTTCGATTTCCAGTACCAAAAAATAAATATATTAATTAAATGTATAATAAAATGAATCCAAACATTTTTTTTAAAATGAAATTACTTTACAATGAAGGTGTTTTGAATAGATTTTTAAATTGACTTGTAATAATTGTAAATATTTATGGGAGGTTGCACATCTCAACACAAGCACACAGTGTATAAAGATCAAATATAACTAATTAGCATATCCATTACCTCAGACATTTAGCATTTCATTGTTAGGGACACTGAACCTCCTCTTGACCAGCTATTTCCACTTACACAGTATAGTTGATTGTTGCCAGATTCTGTTATGCTGTGCTGGTGCCGAACCTTAGAAATTATTCCTCACCTCCAGTTTCACCCTTGTACGAACTCACCATCTCTGCTTAACACTTTCTCTAGTTTCTGATAATCACTACTTATGAAAAATGTTAAATAATTTAATCTTCATAGAGAAACTGCAGTCTGATTTTATGGTTCATTTTCAAATTTGCAGGGGCTGGGGATTTAGCTCAGCGGCACAGTGCCTGCCTGGCAAGCGCAAGGTTGTGAGTTCAATTCCTGGTACCAGAGAAAAACCAAAAAAAAAAAAAACAAAAACAGATCAAATTTGCTAAATTTTAATAATGTATCCAACTTGTTTAAACTCATATTTTTTCATGTCAATTTATATTTTGTTTTAATATAACATGGCCAGTTACACAATCATACACATATTGAAGATTGTTATGTGCTATATGTCAACACTTGTCCAACTAAGAAAATGCCAGAAGTCATAAGTGGGAAACATACTATATATAAAATATTACTATTAATATATATTAATATATTGTACATATATACCATCTGAATAAAATAATTGGCCCTTTGGCATTAAAATTCACTATCAAGTAAAAAATTGTTTAGGAAGTCAATAATTCATTCAACAAAAATCATATATTACTTTTTAATTAATACATATTCAAAAATCAAATTTAAAATTACATATCTTCTAAATGATATTTGGCAAGCTAAGACTTTTCATTAACTACTGAGGACTCGTGTAATTTTGAAAAATACTGTTCAAGAGATAATCATTTTAGAAACACAACTACCTCACTACAAATGGGCTTCCGGGATATTTATCTATTCATATATATTTATGCTAACTTACTTGTACTTCTTTTTTTCTTTTACTAAATGTTTCACAAAGAAGAACGTTTAACAAAAAAAGTCCTTTTTGTCTTTCTAAACACAGATCAGCCATAGCTTTTCAGTTTTTACTTACAACTGTGAGAGCGTCTCCTTTCTACCTGATTGCTGAAATAACAAAGGGAATCACTAAGAGCACATGAATAAGCGATCTGAAGACAATTTCACATCAAGGAGAAATCCAGAATTGGTTCAAGAACATACCCTGAAATCCGTAGGGAATTTTTTCTATGGGTTATTTGAATGATGATACAACTTTGCGGAGATTATACGATAGTCTATTGTATTCTGCTTTTTTTCTGTTAAATGTATCTCAAAATCTGGTACACAGAGGGAAATGATTTAGTTTAACATGCTAAATAGAACTGAATATATGTATGTTGAGAGACATAATGAAAAGTTATGATAATAAAATATTTTTAGAAAAGGTTATTCTCACCTCAGCGACTCTCATATTAAATCAAATATTTGAATGGCAACCGAAATGTCCCTAATAATGGAATCAACAAATACATGATAAAATCTAAGAAATTAGTTAAACACAGTGTATATAATACTGCCCTTCCTTCTAGGCACTTTCATTTAAAGTTTAGGATAAACGTTTTCTATAGAAAGAGAAATATTGCTTGAGGCTTCACACACTTGTCACTTTTTCGACGCTGAAATTTCAATGGTGAATCCAAATTAGCTGGTATCAGAGCTTATTTCTGCCATGCTGACTGCGAACTTCATTAAGTTAAAAGCTTCTCTTTGCCTCGTGAGTTCATGAAGAGAAATCTACAGAACTATGCCCGTCCTGTAATACTTCTCAATAGATATTAGTTATTATTACTGTTACATATAGGAGGTAAGTGAATCTACCAAAAATAAGGAAATGTTTTACAATGGGCAGACACAGATTGAGGCTAAGCCAAAGGAATTATACAGCGTGGAGTCCCAATAGTAGCTAAAGCCGGTGTCTGCGTACCTGTACTCCTACAGGAAAACTTGGTGTTGGAGTCGCATAGTCTCACGGTGCCATTGCAGCTCTTCTCGTCACTCCCGTCTTCGCAATCTTTTTCCCCATCACAGCGCCACAGGTCCGGAATGCAGTTTCCGTCCGGGTAGCATTGAAACTCGTGCCCCTTACAACCAGCAGGAGACCGGATCTCTTAATTCAAAATAAGACACAGAAAGAGAGTACAACACAGGAGAGAAATTGTGATTTTTACTTGATGATAATAATTCTTACGAATTATTCCTTTGAAAGACTTTTCTATAGGACACATGAACAAAGTTGCATATTGCTTTCTTAAAGATAAGACTTCGGTTGAATTTTTTGATGTTTCTTTGGGTAATTTTCTTTCAAATTACTGAGAAGTAAATAACCAAAGAATAATTACTTTCTGTCCTTTTTGTTTCTTTTTTTGTTTTTTTGAGACAGGGTCTCACTGTGACTTCCAGGCTGGTCTTGACCTCACTTTGTAGCCCAGGTTGGCCTTGAACTCACTATGTAGCCCAGGCTGGCCTTGAACCTACAGCAGTCCTCGTGAGTCCTGAGTCAGTCTCCTGAGTCCTGGGATTACAGGCATATGCCACCATGCTCAGCAAAAATAATTAATTTCTAGTTAATGAGGTCTTTGAAGAATTTGAAATGCAAAAATTTGACAGATAAAGAACTGAAATAATAAATGCATCTTCTTCAGTATGTAGACCTTCACTCTTAGAATCAGAACAAACACTTATATATGAGGAACTATGCAATCAAATTCAGTTCCTCAAAATTTCAATCACTCAATAATACTATTGTTCAAAACCTGGAGAGTAAAAATATAAGACAAATTCTGTAGGTAGGATAAATAAGAGTTAGGAAATATATATATATATTTAAATTATATATACATAATTACAATTACAATATTGCAATTGAATCATATGATTATAATTAACAATTTATTAAACTTTATAATAATATTTAATAAAATGAAGCATTTTCACCAATATTTTCCAATAATTTTGTAAAATAAATTTAGTATATATGATTTTTGAGACAAATTTAATGTGACAAATTAATTGTATATCTTTACTTAGAGCAGCAATAACTTCCATCTATAATTTATTCTAACAGATGTTATATACATTATTTGGACAAATTTGAGGTACATTCACGGGAGTTATCCATAGTTTGATGTGATGGTTTGGAAGAGATCTGTGATAATAATTTAAGATTAGACCCACTTACTCCAGAGTCAGTAAGATGGGTGATATTTCCAAAGCAGCTACTGAATCTGGAAAATGTTATTGTGAAGATTAAATCCTCTATCTGCAATTCATCCTTTTGACTACAAAGTATTTTGCCGTTATTTTCTATAGTATAAATAATTTAGCTCTGATTTTTTCTTTATTGAAAGACTTTCAACTGTAATCTTTGAGCTGACATGTATTGCAAAGATGCAAATGGTAGATCTGACTATTGTTTCCAAGACTCTAAAGCAGTAATACTAAATAACCAAGAAAAAAATGTCTCTATGAAGGCAAGGATAAAGGAATCATGTTAGGAGCTGCCATCACAACAAGGAAAAAAATAAGATTAGCATTTAAACATAATCACTTTTGAATACAATATCATACCAAATTTACAGTGAAGATATTGAGTCCTGGCTGGCTTTAAAGTCACTTTCTAAAACAGAGATTTTATTTTTCCATTTTTGTATCCATCCAAATTATTCTCACTTTGAATATTGTTATAATTTTGAAAATTTCTTTTTTTTTTGAAGCAAGGTCTCACTATGTAGACCTTGAACTTGTGGCAATCTTCCTTGCCAGCATTCCAAGTGCTGGGATTACAGTTATGTGCCACCACGTCCGCCTAATGAAAGAAAATTCTTGCTGTGAATGTATGCCGTAAATAAAGATGATAAAGGCTATGTATACATGGAAAACATATATGGAAAATGTTGTGGCAATTTCCTACCATATTTAATTTAGTATTTGCAGAGTTACTTATATTAAAAGAAAGATTACTTGCTTCATTTATAAATAACTAGTTTTGGACTTCATATACAAGACACTGGAGAGCTTTTGAAGTAAGGATCTAACTTGAAAAGAAAAGTCTGTATGATTTTCGAGTTCATGAAGAAGACAAATCACATGGACTTCAAGGCCCACTTAGCTCTGTAGGTGAAGAGGCCTCACTGGTGAAGACAACTTGTATGCAACAGTGAAACGGTCTTTCATTCTTTCTTTGACTACTACACTTTTCCTGAAAACCAAACCTCACTTTGGTTTAGCTAAATTTTATAATCCCAGTATAAGTGCCACCAACAACACTTGAAAGTTGCATTTGAAGTAATTGTCACATAATGATTGAAAATATTTAGCAAAGTATAGAAGTTGTAATCTATTGATTTTGTGCATTCTAAAATAAAAGTCGATATATGGCAGCTTATATATTAAATCTATAAATCAATATGCTTAATGTGCCATTAAACTATTGGACTTTTAAAAATTTGATACTTTTTGTTAAAAAAATATAGACTCCAGTACTGTGATATGTAGGACAAGTCTTGATCTGGCCACTTTGCAGGGTGCCACATACTCTGCATGAATGGAAATGAATTATGTCACTAGTTCACTATTATAAAAATTGCATATACTCATCTCTTTCTTGTGTGTTTTTACTTAAACATTGTGTTATTCTTGTTTTGGTGTTTTCTTTTTCTTTTTTTTGAAACTGTCTGCATGTTTTTATTGCTTTTTCCCAAGCAAATGTTTATCCTGGTAGGATGGGGGGATGAGCGGGAAGAAAGTGATAACGCAAGTTCTTATGTTTTAAAAATCTACCTCCCCAAAACTTTTTTAAAAAGTCATTGTGCACATCTCAATAGTAATACTAATTTTATTATCTCCCTCAAATTTGTTTTCTTTTGCATGAATTCTTTTTATTTATTTTATTTTTATTTATTTGAACAATCCTGAATCTAGTCGTGTTACTTTACACCAGTTTCTTAGATCTTAGAGGTAAATTTATGAAACCTTTTTATGACATGAATTTATTTGAATTTGTTTGAAACAGTCTCAGCCTCAGCTTTTCTTAAACTGCAAACCCTTATTCTGTCTTTGTAAATTCCTATGCCTTGCAACTTTTAATCTTTAAAGGTTATAGTCCATATTATTTTACTTTTTGGTTTTTTTGTTTTTGTTTTGTTTTGTTTTGTTTTGGTCTTTTTGAGACAGGGTCTCACTATACAGTTCAGGCTGGCTTTGAACTCACTGTGTAACGCAGGCTGGTCTCAAACTCACAACAATCCTCCTGCCTCAGCCTGCAGAGTACTGGGATTATAGGGGTGTGCCAACACACCCGGCAATAGTCCATATTATTTACAAATGATCAGAGACTGAGGGATCAAATTAATAGAGGAGATACTTGCAAATAAGGAATTGTTCCTTGAAAAGTTGTTCCTTCAGACTCTGTAGTACAGATGTGCTTCTCCATAGAGGAAGACAGAAGTAGAGAACTCCTGCTCTCAAAATCTGCACAACTTTCAAAAGTTTCTTGCAAACACAATGCAGTTGGTGGCCATTAACAATCAGGTGCAATATGGTATTTTTAAAAGGGTAATCCCAACCTTCTTAACTTCCAAATTATAAGTAAAGACTAGAAATTGGAAGGATTTACTAAAGGAAATACTGTCCTACAGCAGATTTTACATTGTGGCAACTTTGAACTGGAAGCCTAATTGTGTATGTAGTTCAGTATTACTTACTGCTGAAAATTACTACTGACCAGAAAGATGGAAGAAGGCACTCTACATGGAGAGACCACGAAGGTATTGCCTGATGTTCTTCTTGGTCTACTTGCAGTTACTTTGCTTTGCTGGCTATTATTTAGTTTATTTATCTAGGCTTCATAAGTGCATCCACTAATTTTTTTCCTTATTCTAAATAAATATTTACTTATGAATTCAAATACAGGAGTGAAAATCCCTTGGAGAGTTTCTTTCTTTTTCTTAAGGTGCTCAAGTCTGAATTCCTATGTGCTGGTATAGCACTGATTAAGAGTCACCACAGATAACCAAACTGCGGTAACTTAAAAGTAATTGTATAGTCTGGAGAAGGAAATTCAATATACCAATGTGATCATCCAAGCCCAAGTGGAGAAAGTTCACTTAATAGTGTTGATACATGTTATGAATGTACAAGTCTTGTTTTGGTTATAATATTCTTCCCAACCTAGACTGCCTTCTTGTCTACATTTCACTTAGTAATGTCCATAATTTTCTTTCTTTCCTTTTTCTCCTTTTTTTTCTCTCTCTTTCTTTCTTTTTTCTTTTTCTTTCTTTCTTTCTTTCTTTCTTTCTTTCTTTCTTTCTTTCTTTCTTTGTTTCTTTCCTTCCTTCCTTCTTTCTCTCTCTGTCTTTCTATTGCTCTCTTTCTCTGTCTGTGTCTCTGTCTCTCTCTGTCCTTCTGTCTCTCTGTGTCTCTCTGTCTCTATCTCCACCTCCATCCATCTCTGTCCCCCTCTCTCTCTTTCCCATTCTCTGCATGGGAATGGTACTAGGGATTGGACTCAGGAATAAGTTGCCAGTGAGCTACATCTTCCATTTGACCTTGAATTTGAGGTTCTCCTCTTTGACCTCCAAGAGTTCTGGGATTACAAGATTCTTCAGAGAGAAAAAAAAAATGATCTAAGACTGAGTCTCTTATTCTTCAGTCAAGACATTCAGAGATTTTATTGGTAGCCATTATAGAATTTAGAAAATTATGGATACCATTGTGATGCTTTGTGTTAATCAGTACTTCTTTTTCTTGTAGAGGAAATTTACAGTTTTTAAGTCTTGAGGAAAACTCCAAAAATATGCCCAAGGCTTTAAATTTCAGTGTTTATCTACTATTCTGAGTGCCTTGTATGGCTGTGTAGATCATATAGCATTCTATTCTGCTTATGCTTCCCATTGACTATAACGGATTCATCTAAAACTCAGTGGAAAATAGATCCTTCACTGCTTGAATTTTGATTAAAATGAATAATAAATAAATATATAAAGAAGATTATTGAGAACACACCATTTTACAGAAATAGGAAATATTAATTTTCCACTCACGCAGATGATAAATAGCAGAGATGTGATGTGTGTTCATGTAATTAATCCCAGAGCCTAAGTCTGTATTATTATACCATTATCAATTTCTTGACTCTCTTGTAAAAGATCAAGACTGAAAATATAATTAGCTTATGTATAATCAAGAATAGCCTAGAAACTCATTTATTTTTTATGTCTCAACTACTGTTATTCGGCCTATAGCTTTCCTAATACAATTTAACATTTATTTTCTTTCTTGTTTGTTTGTTTTTGTAATAGGGAATCAAACTCACGCTTGCCAGGCAGGCACTGAGCCACTGAGCTAGATCCCTGGCAACATTTATTTTCTTGTGTTGTAAGGTCACAGTTAAATTTGGTCTCTCGTGAAAAGCTCAATAAATTCCAAGTCACAATCCTGCCTTCTTGGGGTTGTTTCTTCACTCGGTCGCCAGCCATGAAAAAAAGAAGAAAGATCCAAGGAATAAGAAAATTTGATAAATGAAAAAGACAGCCACATGATCTAATAAAGACAGCCACAAAATTAATTTCATCATCTTTAAAATTGGACTGTTTCCCTAAATAATTACTATTTTCTCTTTCAATGTGTATTTGCTGTGACACGCCAGACCTTTTTCATGCACAAGAATAGAGCAGGAAACAATGCAGAAAAATTTCTTGTCTCATAGAATGTATAAGAGAGTAGAGGATAGTATGTAGGCATTTAATAAAAACTTATATGAAAAATAACCTCTATTAGTCCATAGAGTAATAAGAGCTATGAATAAACTGGATCACAGTAATGTCATAGAGAGCATAAGAGATTAGTAATATGGTTATACTATAGTAACAGACAAGTAACAGAATCTCTGTATCTTAATATAAAATAATTTAATTATGCCTCACATTACAGTGTGTGTGTGTTTTACTAGGGATTGATTCCAGGCCTTCACTACATCTCCAAGCTTTGTGTGTTCGTTTTGACATAAGTTCTTGCTAAATTGCTAAGTTGCACAGGCTAGGCTCACACTTGCTATCCTCCTGACTCAGCTGCCCAGAGGGCTGGGATTACAGGCATTGCCACCATGCTCAGCTAGTAACCACTTGGAAAGTTGAGGCTGAGTGAAAAGAGGGAAAAGAAGGATCTGGGGGACCGCACATCCGGCCTGAAAGGAACATACAGACATCACTTTTTACCACAAGTCATGATTAAATCACACAGACTATATGCCTATTCCACTGGTCCAACATAATCACAAAGCCCGCAGGAAATACCATCTTGCCATGTGCCCAGAAAAAGAGCTACTTGATGAGTATTATGTGCACTGCTGATGAGCTCAGTAAGGAATGACTTGGGCATCACCACATGTTGGAAAGATTGATTACACAAAGGGACATCTGGGCTAAGTCCAAAATGAGGGGAAATGGTAGCCATGAGAAGGCTCAGTGAAGGAGCATATTAGGCAGAGGCAGCAGAGATGGCAATAATCCGAAAGCAAGAAATACCTTTGGTTTTTACAGAGAAAAGAAAGCAGGTAATGGGAGTGGGTGGGCAAAATTAGATCTGAGAGGCAGGTAGGGGCAGGGTCTTCCAGGGGTTTGTTAGCAACCCTAAGACACTTCATTGGAAACTATTCACTGCATATTTTGAAACAGCACTGATGATAGTGTAATTTAGTTTGCATTTTCGCTTTCTTTGGCTGCTAAGTGAAAAAAATGGACATCATATGTGGAAGCAAGGAGACCAGATAAATGGCTTTTGCCAGAGTTTAGGTGCAAAAAGACAGCATAGTTTCTGTCTTTGAAGAGATCATACAGTGATGTGTCCACACATAAAAGGCAATATTCACATATGTAAAATCATGTCATCCGTCTTATGGTGAGAGAGGGTGCCACAACACACCCAGGAAACTAACCCAGGGGAGGTTTCATATATGGCAATCAGCACAGAAATTACAAAGAGGTTTGAGCCCTAATGCCAAGTGGGGCAGAAGGAACCTTAAATAGGATGGTAGATTTTCTGAGTGAAGCAGTATTTTTCGTCTTGTGCATAGTTTGTGACAGGAATTGGGGAGAGGGAGAAAGAGAACGGTAGGTAGGTAAGCAAGACCTAGACTTTGAAAAACCTTGTATGTTATGCTAAATGATTTACATTTAACCCTAGTGGCCACTGAAAATCATAGCCTTGTATTCGCTTCTGATTTGATCCGGTATGCAGTCTGCATAGTTTATACATACACATTAGGTGTGTATTTCATCTGTCTAAACTCTCAGAGTTTACACTAAAGCCAGGTCGAGTAGTACATACACATGTACAGACACACATTTACACTAATACTTCCCTTCCCCTCTTCACCCCTTACTCCTTTATGATAAATTCAAAACACCACAAATGCATTTCTCGATACTCTTTTTAAATTTTGTTGCACGTTCACGTTTAGGAATGTCAGAAAAAGGTTTAAATGCCAGAAAGCATTTTTTAAAGTCATAGAATTTTATTTACTCCAAAATTTCTTGCCAAGTAAAACTAGCTTCTGTTACTAGTTGATTGTCCTCTGGATAAAGAGCTATGCTCCTCTAAGGAGCCTGTGCTGACCCCTCACATCTGAGTTCCAGGTTTGTGTGGTTCCCCAGAGCTCCAGTTTCCTGAGCTTCGGGGCTTGACAGATAATCTATCTCTGTAATACGGCTTGTCCCAGTGGAGTGCTAAAATGATAACTATGTTAATATGTATATGCTCATGCTGTTTTACTGTTATGTTTTCATGTTGCCGATGATGGTTGTATTTTTAACTAATGCAATTTTACTGTTTTTGCCCTAAAGCTTTTTAAACCAAGCGTACCATTTGAGAGGCCTAATAAATAAATAAATACAAAGCCCTGGAGTAAGTGTGCCAGCTGATGGTGGAATTTATCCCAATATTTAAATGAATTAACTGTGACTAAATATTTGTAGTTGGGAGACTAGCAACTATACAGGAAAAATATTTTCCCCCTAAAGTTAAAATGTGAAATTCAGGATCGTAAAAATTATATATAAACTAATGATTTTTTTTTAGTCAGAAGTGAAGTTTATAAGAAATTCTAAAGCTCCTCTGAAAGAGAGCCAAGTAACAGGTCTGCAATACAATGGGTTATTTACATTGCGAGAGCAATCTGGGAGGGATTAAATTGCTTTAATGCAGTTTATGTCTTAAATTGTCTTTCATTATAGTGTTCTGAAACATTGAAAACCCTTCATGTATGGCATGCATACAGAAATTCCCACCTTTCACATAACTGCCTTTCAGCTCCTGATCTATTTCTAGATTTTCAGTGAATCGCTGTTAATGATCCCTGCACCGACGGCAACTGTTTGCCTCACATCTCTTTTCCAGACATCATTTCCCAGGCTTGACAGCGTGAGAACATAGTCTGGCCAGGCTTCTGACAACAGCCTCATCCCCCTAACACACAGAAGGTGGACACAACCGCTTCCTGTTCCTGCCTGAGGGGACCTTTTCTTGTCCCTTAACCAGGGAGGGCTCCCCCTTCCTTCTAGATGTCTTCTGCAGACTGGTGCTTACTAAAAAACCTCCCTCTCTCTCTCAGCTCTAGAACCTGCATTGGGGTTGGTGGGAGTGTCCTCTCTTTCTGTTCTCCATGTAGCAGACAAAATCTCCCATGGAATACTGCCTACGTGAGGGCCCATAATCTCTGCTATAAACTAACAATAATGACAAAACTGAGTCCTCCTTTTTAAAGCTTCTTGTCCTTATTCCAGGGGACTTTGATGACTGTGTGTCATCTGATTTACCATGTCTCTTGGTTTATTTTTCCTACTTCCTTGTCCTTCCCATAACTCCCCATGCACATCTAGGGTGTAGATTTTGTAATTTATTCTCTATTTCCACAAACATGTTTTAATCTCTCAGACAGGCCCATCCCCTGGAGATTATCCTACTAAGATACTATCTAAGACCATTGAGCACATTTATTAGTACACATGGTTTAGTGATAAACTGAGCAGAAAAACAGACACTATAAAGCAAATCTTTAATGTTTTGACCAGTTAGGAAACTTGAAAAGAATGAAAAATAATTTATAGATGGCTAAGCAAAAAAGAAAAAAAAATCACTCAGTGTTAACACATAGACATGCAGGCATACAAAAATCAAAAATTTCAACTCAAGCTAAGCAATATTTCCCTAGAAAGTTAAAGTATTATTGAAATAAAATCTTAAAAGATTGGCTTAGCTCATACATTTTAGGTTTTGGTAGCTGGAATTCCACCAAGAATGTTACATTAAGAACTGAGATAGTGATGCTTTTATAGGTAAATGGATGCAACTCGAGACCATACTCATAAGTGAAATACATCAGACCCACATGTGTAATCATCATATTGTCTCCCTAGTGTAATAAACTGAAAGAGTAAATAAAATCCAAAAGGTACAATAGATACTGTGAAAGGGAAAGAAACTGCTCAAAAGGAAAGAACAACTGGGATGAAGGAAAGGAGAAAAGAAAGAAAAAAGGAAGGGAAAACTATATATATAACACACAAGATAGCTAAAATAATTATACTAGTAATTTCTATTGGTTTATTGAATGGAACAGTTAATGCTTAATTTATTTTTTTATCAATTTTGTGTGCCTATATCTGGCAATCTGAGCAACTACTTTGAAGATAACAATATGCAATATAACAACCATTGTTGATTTCCTATCATCTTGTTTTGAAATTCTGTATCAATTTGAATTTTTTAAAATGTTTTTATTCTCTTTAAATTAAAAAAAGAACAGAAATAGCAACCAGGTGTATTAGATCATGTCTATAATCCCAGCACTCTGGGAGGATGCAGCAGGAAGATCCAAAATTTGAGCCAAGTCTGGGTAACTTAAGATTAGCATAACTTAATCTTTAAAAATAAAAAATGAAAGGACTGGGGAGGTAGCGCAATGTAAAGGCCATGGGTTCAATCACCAGTATTACACACTTAAAAACAGATTCCAAGCACAATGGGAATGATGTATCCTAGAGGGTCAAAGTATAAGTGAACAGATTGTATTAATATATTAATATAGCTATGTAAAGTAGTTGAGAAATTTAATATTCCAACCATTGTTCAATTAAACAATTATCTCAATTGGTAAATTAGGTATCAAATATGAACACTGAAATGCCCATATTTTATATTTGGGATTCATTAATATGCCTAGCCTCCAGTAGGCAAGTATTTATTAGATGAAAAAGGAAAAGATTTATTTAAAAATTATTGTAGAATATTGGTATGGAGAAAGAAAATTCATAAACATATACATATGAGGAAGGGAGAGAAAATAATAAAGTTTCTTAATGATTTATCTCCTCTTACTTTGGCACATTTTGGCTCTCCATTATGTTCTGAATTTGTACAATATATTAGGTCTTCTAAAAAAACAAGAGTAGGCATATTTAAGACTTTTTCTCATCTAGAATGAATGTCTTCTTGTGTTCACAATGAAGGGTCAACAAGTTATAAAAAGCAGACCAATTCAAACCCCTCACCCATTTTGTAAATGAAGTTTTACTGGAAAACAGACAAACATTGTTGACATATTGTCTGTGCTTTCCTGCTAATGTAGCAGTGTTAAGCAGTTGCTATAGTAAAGGACTAAAATATTTCCTATTGGACTTTGCTATGGTTTGTATCTGCATGTCCCCTCAAATCCTATTGAAGTCATAAGGCGGGCTTCTAGGATTTGTGACTGATTCATGATCCAATGCTGGGATTACGGGTGTGATTGCTACACTTGTCCTGGGGTAGGTAGTTTGCACATAATGTAAGGGAGGGAAAGAGGCTGCTTGCTGCCATTCTGCCTTTTCGCTTTTGTTACTTTGCTGTGTTCTGCCACCATGAACATTTGCCCTCTGCCACGTGGCCCTCTGCCTTAAAGCCAGCCAAGTATGGACTGAAACCTCCATGAACTGTGAGCTAAATAAACCTTTCCTTCCTTAATTTTGCACGTTGGGCATTTTGTCTCAGCAAAGAGAGAAAAGTAACCGAGAGACTTCTTTTTTTTTTGGTTTTGGTTTTTCTCCGGTACCAGGAACCGAACTCACGACCTTGCGCATGCCAGGCAGGCGCTTTTGCCGCTGAGCTAAATCCCAAGCCCCCAGAGAGACTTCTTAAAGAAAACATTTGCCAGTCTGTGCTCTAAACTGTTCTAAATCTGTGTTATCCACAAAGTGTCTGATTCACAGGTAGAAGAAACAAAAATAAGAACAAAACTATGCTGTCATGAAGCATTCCCATATCAGGGAACATTCCTCACCACGAAAAGTGTTATAAATTAAATGGATGAATTTAAGCACTGACTATTTCTGGAAAGCCTTTGAATGCAGACAGTGACAACGTTTCCTTGGGAAGCCCATGCAGTCACAAACACCAATGTAGAACTCAAGTAAATGCTCTAAGAAAAAGTGAGTGAAATGGTCATCACAGCCCAGGGATACAATATCTCGGTAAAAACTGAGTTGAAATGTCACATAAATGAGGAAACATGTTGACAGTTGAAATAGCTTCTCAGGGACTCTAGATACCAATTTTCAGCAAAAGGTAACATTGCTTATTTCGTTACTCTCACAAAAGCGTGAACATCACTCAGTAGTATATATATTATCGATTTTCTTTGTCTTTATTTTCTGCTGAATTTCTTAATTCTTGCTAGTTTGATAAGTGTTTTTTTTGGTTTTTCTCCGGTACCGGGAACCGAACTCACGACCTTGCGCTTGCCAGGCAGGCGCTTTTGCCGCTGAGCTAAATCCCCAGCCCTGATAAGTGTTAATGACAATGTGAGAATTTGATTTGAAGAGAGAAATTAATTGACTCCTGGCATCAGAGTCATCATTACTTTTATCTCTGTTAAAAGAGCAAGACAGCTGTGTAATACTCCATTGTATAAAAATACCATACTTTTTTTATCCATTCCTTAGTTAATAAGCATTAGGGTTGTTTCCAAGATTTAGCTATGACAAATTGTGCTGCTATAAACATGGGTGCACATAGATTGCTGTGGTACGATGTTGTTGATTCTTCTGGGAAAATACCCAGAAGGGGAATAGCTGGATCTAATGGGGTCTCTAATTCCAGTTGTTTCTGAAGAATCTCTACACTGATTTCCACAGTGGTTTTATCAGTCTCCATGCCTATATCTGGTAATCTGAACAACTGCTTTGAAGACAACAATATGCAATATAATAACCATTGTTAATTTCTTATCATCTTGTTTTGAAATTCCGCATCATTTTTATTGTTTTTTATTAGTCTTTAAAATAAAAGAATAAAATTAAAGATTAACAAGAATAAAAATAAAAGATCATAATCATCATTAGAAGTAAAATTTTTGTTACCTATTGAATTCAATTACTAATTATATCTTCCAAAAAGAGGTTGCTTTGATGTTAATATGCATAATTATTCTTTTAATACAGAAGCTAAGTTTACCTAGGAATAAGTATAGTTTCACTGGCTAATCACTTGCTACACAGCAAAAATGAGGATAATTGCCTTCTTTCTTCCTATCTTATGAACTTTTTCAGATAGTTTTCTTTTATAAAGTATTTTTATCCTATTCTTTTGAATTTTTTAGATAAGCACATTGCTAAAAACATGATGGTCTCAAACAGACTTTTGTTACTAATTGATTGCAAATCTTTGAGCTTTCTATGTGCTTGATGTAAAAGTTGTTTGTAGTATTAAGGCTTAAATGACCTTTAAAGAACTTTTTGTTCTGCAAAACAAAAAAGAGGTTCCCTACAGATAAAATCCATTAATAATTAACATTGTTTTGATACCTCAGTATTAATATTTTCTAAAAAGTCAATATGGGAAAGAATAAAATTAATCCACATCATTTCTATTTCATTGAAAATAGATATTGTACTTTTGTACATTTACACAGAGCTTAAATTGGCATTTAATTCCATTTTGTAAGGAAACAATTCAGTTTTACTAAGAGTGAATAGTTAAACATCAGATCAGAAATATACATGATTTTGCTCAACCTATAATATGATTTGTTAATTCTTTTGAATTCAAACTTTATCCTTCCTCTTTGTGAGGATTAATAGTAGTTTTTGTTCATATGTTTATTTTCAGAATTAAAAACAATTTGAGAAATTCGGGGAGGATGGTGGTGAAGGAACCACAAAACCCAGAAATATCTGTGCTTACCTAGACAACAACTGCACGGCAGAATCTCTGATGTAACTATTTTGTAGCTCTACAGTCCATTGACAACTTGAAATTTATAGGGTCAGACTTAGATAGTAAACCGTAGCTACTTTTGATCAACTTTAGACCTTGGCACAATACCAAGAATGAATCCTCAGACCCTGGACCTATGGCAAACAATCATGCATGTGTTCCTGGAGCACTTGGGCACATAGCTTCCTTGTCCCATTTTGGGCACGGAGGACTTGTCCTGTGGATGTTGGCAGATCCTCGTTTTTATAGGTGATTGCTGTCACTGGCCTAAGAGGTTGAGACAAAGAGGTGGTGGCCATGTATCACCATTTCCGTTGCTACCAGTCCCTCACATGCCAGCTAAGGTGACTTCTACAAGATTTAAAGTATGGGTTCTCGGGGCTGGGGATTTAGCTCAGCGGCAAAGCGCCTGCCTGGCAAGTGCAAGGTCGTGAGTTCGGTTCCTGGTACCGGAGAAAAACCAAAAAAATA